>NW_028225185.1:6346701-6375732 GCF_052327205.1 Somniosus microcephalus | reverse complement strand
CAGTACTGCCCCTCCGACAGTGCGGCGCTCCCTCAGTACTGCCCCTCCGACAGTGCAGTGCTCCCTCAGTACTGCCCTCCGACAGTGCGGCGCTCCCTCCGTACTGCCCCTCCAACAGTGCGGCGCTCCTTCTGGCCTGCCCCACCCACAGTGCAGCGCTCCCTCAGTACTGCCCCTCCGGCAGTGCGGCGCTCCCTCAGTACTGCCCCTCCAACAGTGCGGCACTCCCTCAGTATTGCCCCTCCGACAGTGTGGCACTCTCTCAGTACTGCCCTTCGGACAGCGCGGCCCTCCCTCAGTACTGCCCCTCCGACAGTGCGGCGCTCCCTCAGTACTGCCCCTCCGACAGTGCGGCGCTCCCGCAGTCCTGCCCCTCCGACAGTGCGGCGCTCCCTCAGTACTGCCCTCCGACAGTGCAGAGCTCCCTCAGTACTGCCCCTCCCACAGTGCGGCGCTGCCACATTACTGCCCCTCCGACAATGCGGCTCTCCCTCAGTACTGCCCCTCCCACAGTGCGGCACTCCCTCAGTACTGGCCCTCCTACATGTGCGGCGCTCCCTCAGTACTGCCCCTCCGACAGTGCGGCACTCTCTCAGTACTGCCCCTTCGACAGCGCGGCGCTCCCTCAGTGCTGCTCCACCCACAGTGCAGGGCTCCCTCAGTACTGCCCCTCCGACAGTGCGGTGCTCCCTCAGTACTGCCCCTCTGACAGTGCGGTGCTCCCTCTGTACTGCCCCTCCTGCTGTGCTGCGCTCCATCAGTACTGCCCCTCCAACAGTGCGGCACTCCCTCAGCACTGCCCCTCCAACAGTGCGGCGCTCCATCAGTACTGCCCCTCCGACAGTGCGGCACTCCCTCAGTACTGCCCCTCCGACAGTGCGGGCGCTCCCTCAGTACTACCCCTCTGACAGTGCGGCGCTCCCTCAGTACTGCCCCTCCAACAGTGCGGCGCTTCCTCAGCACTGCCCCTCCGACAGTGCTGCGTTCCCTCAGTACTGCCCCTCCGACAGTGCGGCGCTCCCTCAGTACTGCCCCTCCGACAGTGCGGCGCTCCCTCAGTACTACCCTCTGACAGTGCGGCGCTCCCTCAGTACTACCCCTCTGACAGTGCGGCGCTCCCTCAGTACTGCCCCTCCAACAGTGCGGCGCTTCCTCAGCACTGCCCCTCCGACAATGCGGCGCTCCCTCGGTACTGCCACTCCCACAGTGCGGCGCTCCCTCAGTACTGCCCCTCCGACAGTGCAGCGCTCCCTCAGTACTGCCCCTCCGACAGTGCGGCGCTCCCTCAGTACTGCCCCTCCGACAGTGCGGCACTCTATCAGTACTGCCCCTTCGTCAGCGCGGCGCTCCCTCAGTACTGCTCCACCCACAGTGCAGGGCTCCCTCAGTACTGCCCCTCCGACAGTGCGGCGCTCCCTCAGTACTGCCCCTCTGACAGTGCAGCGCTCCCTCAGTACTGCCCCTCCGACAGTGCGGCGCTCCATCAGTGCTGCCCCTCCAACAGGGCGGCGCTCCCTCAGAACTGCCCCTCAGACAGGGCGGCGCTCGCACAGTACTGCCCCTCCCTCAGTACTGCCCCTCCGACAGTGCGGCGCTCCCTCAATACTGCCCCACCCACAGTGCAGGGCTCCCTCAGTACTTGCCCTCCGACAGTGCGGCGCTCCCTCAGTACTGCCCCTCCGACAGTGCGGCACTCTCTCAGTACTGCCCCTCCGACAGCGTGGCACTCCCTCAGTACTGCACCTCCGACAGTGTGGCGCTCCCTCAGTACTGCCCCTCCGACAGTGCGGCGCTCCCTCAGTACTGCCCCTCCCACAGTGCGGCGCTCCCTCAGCACTGCCCCTCCGACAGTGCGGCGCTCCACAGGACTGCCCCTCCCACAGTGCGGCGCTCCCCTCAGTACTGCCCCTCCCACAGTGCGGCGCTCCCTCAGTTCTGCCCCTTCCACAGTGCTGCGCTCCCTCAGTACTGCCCCTCCGACAGTGCAGCTCTCCCTCAGTACTGCCCCACCGACAGTGCGGCGCTCCCTCAGTACTGCCCCTCCGACAGTGCGGCGCTCCCTCAGTACTGCCCCTACCACAGTGCTGTGCTCCCTCAGTACTGCCCCTCCGACAGTGCGGCGCTCCCTCAGTACTGCCCCTCAGACAGTGCGGCGCTCCCTCAGTTCTGCCCCTCCCACAGTGCGGCGCTCCCTCAGTACTGCCCCTCCGACAGTGCGGCACTCTCTCAGTACTGCCCCACCGACAGCGCGGCGCTCCCTCAGTACTGCTCCTCCGACAGTGCGGCGCTCCCTGAGTACTGCCCCTCTGACAGTGTGGCGCTCCCTCAGTACTGCCCCTCCGACAGTGCGGCGCTCCCTCAGTACTAACCCTCCCACAGTGCGGCGCTCCCTCAGTACTGCCCCTCCGACAGTGCGGAGCTCCCACAGTACTGCCCCTCCGACAGTGCGGCGTTCCTCAGCACTGCCCCCTCCCACAGTGCGGCGCTCCCTCAGTTCTGCCCCTACCACAGTGCTGCGCTCTCTCAGTACTGCCCCTCCGACAGTGCAGCTCTCCCTCAGTACTGCCCCTCCGACAGTGCGGCGCTCCCTCAGTACTGCCCCTCCGACAGTGCGGTGCTCCCTCATGACTGCCCCTACCACAGTGCGGTGCTCCCTCAGTACTGCCCCTCCGTCAGTGCGGCGCTCCCTCAGTACTGCCCCTCCGACAGTGCGGCGCTCCCTCAGTTCTTCCCCCCCCCACAGTGCGGCGCTCCCTCAGTACTGCCCCTCCGACAGTGCGGAGCTCCCACAGTACTGCCCCTCCGACAGTGCGGCGTTCCTCAGCACTGCCCCTCCCACAGTGCGGCGCTCCCTCAGTACTACCCCTCCCACAGTGCGGCACTCTCTCAGTACTGCCCCACCGACAGCGCGGCGCTCCCTCAGTACTGCTCCTCCGACACTGCGGCGCTCCCTCAGTACTGCCCCTCCGACAGTGCGGCGCTCCCTCAGTACTGGCCCTCCGACAGTGCGGCGCTCCCTCAGTACTGCCCCTCCCACAGTGCGGCGCTCCCTCAGTACTGCCCCTCCCACAGTGCGGCGCTCCCTCAGTACTGCCCCTCCGACAGTGCGGCACTCTCTCAGTACTGCCCCTCCGACAGCGCGGCACTCCCTCAGTACTGCCCCTCCGACAGTGCGGCCCTCCCTCAGCACTGCCCCTCCGACAGTGCGGCTCTCCCTCAGTTCTGCCCCGCTGAGAGTGCGGAGCTCCCTCAGTACTGCCCCTCCAACAGTGCGGCGCTCGCTCAGTACTGCCCCTCCCACAGTGCGGCGCTCCCTCAGTACTGCCCCTCCGACAGTGCGGCGCTCCCTCCGTGCTGCCCCTCCCACAGTGCGGCGCTCCCTCAGTACTGCCCCTCCGACAGTGCGGCGCTCCCTCGGTACTGCTTCTCGCACAGTGCAGCGCTCCCTCAGTACTGCCCCTCCGACAGTGCGGCGCTCCCTCAGTACTGCTCCTCCGACAGTGCAGTGCTCCCTCAGTACTGCCCCTCCGACAGTGCGGCGGTCCCTCCGTACTGCCCCTCCAACAGTGCGGCGCTCCTTCTGGACTGCCCCACCCACAGTGCAGCGCTCCCTCAGTACTGCCCCTCCGACAGTGCGGCACTCTCTCAGTACTGCCCCTCCGACAGTGCCGCGTTCCCTCAGTACTGCCCCTCCGACAGTGCGGCGCTCCCTCAGTACTGCCCCTCCGACAGTGCGGCGCTCCCTCAGTACTACCCCTCTGACAGTGCGGCGCTCCCTCAGTACTGCCCCTCCAACAGTGCGGCACTCCCTCAGCACTGCCCCTCCGACAATGCGGCGCTCCCTCGGTACTGCCACTCCCACAGTGCGGCGCTCCCTCAGTACTGCCCCTCCGACAGTGCAGCACTCCCTCAGTACTGCCCCTCCGACAGTGCGGCGCTCCCTCAGTACTGCCCCTCCGACAGTACGGCTCTCCCTCAGTACTGCCCCTCCGACAGTGCGGCGCTCCCTCAGTACTGGCCCTCCTACATGTGCGGCGCTCCCTCAGTACTGCCCCTCCGACAGTGCGGCACTCTCTCAGTACTGCCCCTTCGACAGCGCGGCGCTCCCTCAGTGCTGCTCCACCCACAGTGCAGGGCTCCCTCAGTACTGCCCCTCCGACAGTGCGGCGCTCCCTCAGTACTGCCCCTCTGACAGTGCGGTGCTCCCTCTGTACTGCCCCTCCTGCTGTGCTGCGCTCCATCAGTACTGCCCCTCCAACAGTACGGCACTCCCTCAGCACTGCCCCTCCAACAGTGCGGCGCTCCCTCAGTACTGCCCCTCCAACAGTGCGGCACTCTCTCAGTACTGCCCCTCCGACAGTGCTGCGTTCCCTCAGTACTGCCCCTCCGACAGTGCGGCGCTCCCTCAGTACTGCCCCTCCGACAGTGCGGCGCTCCCTCAGTACTACCCCTCTGACAGTGCGGCGCTCCCTCAGTACAGCCCCTCCAACAGTGCGGCGCTTCCTCAGCACTGCCCCTCCGACAATGCAGCGCTCCCTCAGTACTGCCCCTCCGACAGTGCGGCGCTCCCTCAGTACTGCCCCTCCGACAGTGCGGCACTCTCTCAGTACTGCCCCTTCGTCAGCGCGGCGCTCCCTCAGTACTGCTCCACCCACAGTGCAGGGCTCCCTCAGTACTGCCCCTCCGACAGTGCGGCGCTCCCTCAGTACTGCCCCTCTGACAGTGCAGCGCTCCCTCAGTACTGCCCCTCCGACAGTGCGGCGCTCCATCAGTGCTGCCCCTCCAACAGGGCGGCGCTCCCTCAGTACTGCCCCTCCGACAGGGCGGCGCTCGCTCAGTACTGCCCCTCCCTCAGTACTGCCCCTCCGACAGTGCGGCGCTCCCTCAATACTGCCCCACCCACAGTGCAGGTCTCCCTCAGTACTGCCCCTCCGACAGTGCGGCGCTCCCTCAGTACTGCCCCTCCGACAGTGCGGCACTCTCTCAGTACTGCCCCTCCGACAGCGTGGCGCTCCCTCAGTACTGCACCTCCGACAGCGTGGCGCTCCCTCAGTACTGCACCTCCGACAGTATGGCGCTCCCTCCGTACTGCCCCTCCGACAGTGCGGCGCTCCCTCAGTACTGCCCCTCCCACAGTGCAGCTCTCCCTCAGTACTGCCCCACCGACAGTGCGGCGCTCCCTCAGTACTGCCCCTCCGACAGTGCGGCGCTCCCTCAGTACTGCCCCTGCCACAGTGCTGTGCTCCCTCAGTACTGCCCCTCCGACAGTGCGGCGCTCCCTCAGTACTGCCCCTCAGACAGTGCGGCGCTCCCTCAGTTCTGCCCCTCCCACAGTGCGGCGCTCCCTCAGTACTGCCCCTCCGACAGTGCGGCGCTCCCTCAGTACTGCCCCTCCGACAGTGCGGCGCTCCCTCGGTACTGCTTCTCGCACAGTGGAGCGCTCCCTCAGTACTGCCCCTCCGACAGTGCGGCGCTCCCTCAGTACTGCCCCTCCGACAGTGCAGTGCTCCCTCAGTACTGCCCCTCCGACAGTGCGGCGCTCCCTCCGTACTGCCCCTCCAACAGTGCGGCGCTCCTTCTGGACTGCCCCACCCACAGTGCAGCGCTCCTTCAGTACTGCCCCTCCGGCAGTGCGGCGCTCTCTCAGTACTGCCCCTCCGACAGTGCGGCTCTCCCTCAGTACTGCCCCACTGACAGTGCGGCGCTCCCTCAGTACTGCCCCTCCAACAGTGCGGCACTCCCTCAGTATTGCCCCTCCGACAGTGTGGCACTCTCTCAGTACTGCCCTTCGGACAGCGCGGCCCTCCCTCAGTACTGCCCCTCCGACAGTGCGGCGCTCCCTCAGTACTGCCCCTCCGACAGTGCGGCGCTCCCGCAGTCCTGCCCCTCCGACAGTGCGGCGCTCCCTCAGTATTGCCCCTCCGACAGTGCAGCGCTCCCTCAGTACTGCCCCTCCCACAGTGCGGCGCTGCCTCATTACTGCCCCTCCGACAATGCGGCTCTCCCTCAGTACTGCCCCTCCCACAGTGCGGCGCTCCCTCAGTACTGGCCCTCCTACATGTGCGGCGCTCCCTCAGTACTGCCCCTCCGACAGTGCGGCACTCTCTCAGTACTGCCCCTTCGACAGCGCGGCGCTCCCTCAGTGCTGCTCCACCCACAGTGCAGGGCTCCCTCAGTACTGCCCCTCCGACAGTGCGGCGCTCCCTCAGTACTGCCCCTCTGACAGTGCGGTGCTCCCTCTGTACTGCCCCTCCTGCTGTGCTGCGCTCCATCAGTACTGCCCCTCCAACAGTGCGGCACTCCCTCAGCACTGCCCCTCCAACAGTGCGGCGCTCCATCAGTACTGCCCCTCCGACAGTGCGGCACTCCCTCAGTACTGCCCCTCCGACAGTGCGGCGCTCCCTCAGTACTACCCCTCTGACAGTGCGGCGCTCCCTCAGTACTGCCCCTCCAACAGTGCGGCGCTTCCTCAGCACTGCCCCTCCGACAGTGCTGCGTTCCCTCAGTACTGCCCCTCCGACAGTGCGGCGCTCCATCAGTACTGCCCCTCCGACAGTGCGGCGCTCCCTCAGTACTACCCCTCTGACAGTGCGGCGCTCAATCAGTACTACCCCTCTGACAGTGCGGCGCTCCCTCAGTACTGCCCCTCCGACAGTGCGGCGCTTCCTCAGCACTGCCCCTCCGACAATGCGGCGCTCCCTCGGTACTGCCACTCCCACAGTGCGGCGCTCCCTCAGTACTGCCCCTCCGACAGTGCAGCGCTCCCTCAGTACTGCCCCTCCGACAGTGCGGCGCTCCCTCAGTACTGCCCCTCCGACAGTGCGGCACTCTCTCAGTACTGCCCCTTCGTCAGCGCGGCGCTCCCTCAGTACTGCTCCACCCACAGTGCAGGGCTCCCTCAGTACTGCCCCTCCGACAGTGCGGCGCTCCCTCAGTACTGCCCCTCTGACAGTGCAGCGCTCCCTCAGTACTGCCCCTCCGACAGTGCGGCGCTCCATCAGTGCTGCCCCTCCAACAGGGCGGCGCTCCCTCAGTACTGCCCCTCCGACAGGGCGGCGCTCGCTCAGTACTGCCCCTCCCTCAGTACTGCCCCTCCGACAGTGCGGCGCTCCCTCAATACTGCCCCACCCACAGTGCAGGGCTCCCTCAGTACTGCCCCTCCGACAGTGCGGCGCTCCCTCAGTACTGCCCCTCCGACAGTGCGGCACTCTCTCAGTACTGCCCCTCCGACAGCGTGGCACTCCCTCAGTACTGCACCTCCGACAGTGTGGCGCTCCCTCAGTACTGCCCCTCCGACAGTGCGGCGCTCCCTCAGTACTGCCCCTCCCACAGTGCGGCGCTCCCTCAGCACTGCCCCTCCGACAGTGCGGCGCTCCCACAGGACTGCCCCTCCCACAGTGCGGCGCTCCCTCAGTACTGCCCCTCCCACAGTGCGGCGCTCCCTCAGTTCTGCCCCTTCCACAGTGCTGCGCTCCCTCAGTACTGCCCCTCCGACAGTGCAGCTCTCCCTCAGTACTGCCCCACCGACAGTGCGGCGCTCCCTCAGTACTGCCCCTCCGACAGTGCGGCGCTCCCTCAGTACTGCCCCTACCACAGTGCTGTGCTCCCTCAGTACTGCCCCTCCGACAGTGCGGCGCTCCCTCAGTACTGCCCCTCAGACAGTGCGGCGCTCCCTCAGTTCTGCCCCTCCCACAGCGCGGCGCTCCCTCAGTACTGCCCCTCCGACAGTGCGGCGCTCCCTGAGTACTGCCCCTCTGACAGTGTGGCGCTCCCTCAGTACTGCCCCTCCGACTGTGCGGCGCTCCCTCAGTACTAACCCTCCCACAGTGCGGCGCTCCCTCAGTGCTGCCCCTCCGACAGTGCGGAGCTCCCACAGTACTGCCCCTCCGACAGTGCGGCGTTCCTCAGCACTGCCCCTCCCACAGTGCGGCGCTCCCTCAGTTCTGCCCCTACCACAGTGCTGCGATCTCTCAGTACTGCCCCTCCGACAGTGCAGCTCTCCCTCAGTACTGCCCCTCCGACAGTGCGGCGCTCCCTCAGTACTGCCCCTCCGACAGTGCGGTGCTCCCTCATGACTGCCCCTACCACAGTGCGGTGCTCCCTCAGTACTGCCCCTCCGTCAGTGCGGCGCTCCCTCAGTACTGCCCCTCCGACAGTGCGGCGCTCCCTCAGTTCTTCCCCCCCCCACAGTGCGGCGCTCCCTCAGTACTGCCACTCCGACAGTGCAGCTCTCCCTCAGTACTGCCCCCTCTGACAGTGCGGCATTCCCTCAGTACTACCCCTCCCACAGTGCGGCACTCTCTCAGTACTGCCCCACCGACAGCGCGGCGCTCCCTCAGTACTGCTCCTCCGACACTGCGGCGCTCCCTCAGTACTGCCCCTCCGACAGTGCGGCGCTCCCTCAGTACTGGCCCTCCGACAGTGCGGCGCTCCCTCGGTACTGCCCCTCCAACAGTGCGGCGCTCCCTCAGTACTGCCCCTCCCACAGTGCGGCGCTCCCTCAGTACTGCCCCTCCCACAGTGCGGCGCTCCCTCAGTACTGCCCCTCCGACAGTGCGGCACTCTCTCAGTACTACCCCTCCGACAGCGCGGCACTCCCTCAGTACTGCCCCTCCGACAGTGCGGCCCTCCCTCAGCACTGCCCCTCCGACAGTGCGGCTCTCCCTCATATCTGCCCCGCTGAGAGTGCGGAGCTCCCTCAGTACTGCCCCTCCAACAGTGCAGCGCTCGCTCAGTACTGCCCCTCCCACAGTGCGGCGCTCCCTCAGTACTGCCCCTCCGACAGTGCGGCGCTCCCTCCGTGCTGCCCCTCCCACAGTGCGGCGCTCCCTCAGTACTGCCCCTCCGACAGTGCGGCGCTCCCTCGGTACTGCTCGCACAGTGCAGCGCTCCCTCAGTACTGCCCCTCCGACAGTGCGGCGCTCCCTCAGTACTGCTCCTCCGACAGTGCAGTGCTCCCTCAGTACTGCCCCTCCGACAGTGCGGCGCTCCCTCCGTACTGCCCCTCCAACAGTGCGGCGCTCCTTCTGGACTGCCCCACCCACAGTGCAGCGCTCCCTCAGTACTGCCCCTCCGGCAGTGCGGCGCTCTCTCAGTACTGCGCCTCCGACAGTGCGGCTCTCCCTCAGTACTGCCCCACTGACAGTGCGGCGCTCCCTCAGTACTGCCCCTCCAACAGTGCGGCACTCCCTCAGTATTGCCCCTCCGACAGTGTGGCACTCTCTCAGTACTGCCCTTCGGACAGCGCGGCCCTCCCTCAGTACTGCCCCTCCGACAATGCGGCTCTCCCTCAGTACTGCCCCTCCCACAGTGCGGCGCTCCCTCAGTACTGCCCCTACCACAGTGCTGTGCTCCCTCAGTACTGCCCCTCCGACAGTGCGGCGCTCCCTCAGTACTGCCCCTCAGACAGTGCGGCGCTCCCTCAGTTCTGCCCCTCTCACAGTGCGGCGCTCCCTCAGTACTGCCCCTCCGACAGTGCGGCGCTCCCTCAGTACTGCCCCTCCGACAGTGCGGCGCTCCCTCGGTACTGCTTCTCGCACAGTGCAGCGCTCCCTCAGTACTGCCCCTCCGACAGTGCGGCGCTCCCTCAGTACTGCCCCTCCGACAGTGCAGTGCTCCCTCAGTACTGCCCCTCCGACAGTGCGGCGCTCCCTCCGTACTGCCCCTCCAACAGTGCGGCGCTCCTTCTGGACTGCCCCACCCACAGTGCAGCGCTCCCTCAGTACTGCCCCTCCGGCAGTGCGGCGCTCTCTCAGTACTGCCCCTCCGACAGTGCGGCTCTCCCTCAGTACTGCCCCACTGACAGTGCAGCGCTCCCTCAGTACTGCCCCTCCAACAGTGCGGCACTCCCTCAGTATTGCCCCTCCGACAGTGCGGCGCTCCCTCAGTACTGCCCCTCCGACAGTGCGGCGCTCCCTCGGTACTGCTTCTCGCACAGTGCAGCGCTCCCTCAGTACTGCCCCTCCGACAGTGCGGCGCTCCCTCAGTACTGCCCCTCCGACAGTGCAGTGCTCCCTCAGTACTGCCCCTCCGACAGTGCGGCGCTCCCTCCGTACTGCCCCTCCAACAGTGCGGCGCTCCTTCTGGACTGCCCCACCCACAGTGCAGCGCTCCCTCAGTACTGCCCCTCCGGCAGTGCGGCGCTCTCTCAGTACTGCCCCTCCGACAGTGCGGCTCTCCCTCAGTACTGCCCCACTGACAGTGCAGCGCTCCCTCAGTACTGCCCCTCCAACAGTGCGGCACTCCCTCAGTATTGCCCCTCCGACAGTGTGGCACTCTCTCAGTACTGCCCTTCGGACAGCGTGGCCCTCCCTCAGTACTGCCCCTCCGACAGTGCAGCTCTCCCTCAGTACTGCCCCACCACCAGTGCGGCGCTCCCTCAGTACTGCCCCTCCGACAGTGCGGCGCTCCCTCAGTACTGCCCCTACCACAGTGCTGTGCTCCCTCAGTACTGCCCCTCCGACAGTGCGGCGCTCCCTCAGTACTGCCCCTCAGACAGTGCGGCGCTCCCTCAGTTCTGCCCCTCCCACAGTGCGGCGCTCCCTCAGTACTGCCCCTCCGACAGTGCGGCACTCTCTCAGTACTGCCCCACCGACAGCGCGGCGCTCCCTCAGTACTGCTCCTCCGACAGTGCGGCGCTCCCTGAGTACTGCCCCTCTGACAGTGTGGCGCTCCCTCAGTACTGCCCCTCCGAAAGTGCTGTGCTCCCTCATTGCTGCCCCTCCGACAGTGCGGCACTCCCTCAGTACTGCCCCTCCAACAGTGCGGCGCTCCCTCAGTTCTGCCCCTCCGACAGTGCGGCAGTCTCTCAGTACTGCCCCTCCGACAGCGTGGCACTCCCTCAGTACTGCCCCTCCGACAGTGCGGCGCTCCCTCAGTACTAACCCACCCACAGTGCGGCGCTCCCTCAGTACTGCCCCTCCGACAGTGCGGAGCTCCCACAGTACTGCCCCTCCGACAGTGCGGCGTTCCTCAGCACTGCCCCTCCCACAGTGCGGCGCTCCCTCAGTTCTGCCCCTACCACAGTGCTGCGCTCTCTCAGTACTGCCCCTCCGACAGTGCAGCTCTCCCTCAGTACTGCCCCTTCAACAGTGCGGCGCTCCCTCAGTACTGCCCCTCCGACAGTGCGGTGCTCCCTCATTACTGCCCCTACCACAGTGCGGTGCTCCCTCAGTACTGCCCCTCCGTCAGTGCGGCGCTCCCTCAGTACTGCCCCTCAGACAGTGCGGCGCTCCCTCAGTTCTTCCCCCCCCCACAGTGCGGCGCTCCCTCAGTACTGCCACTCCGACAGTGCAGCTCTCCCTCAGTACTGCCCCCTCTGACAGTGCGGCATTCCCTCAGTACTACCCCTCCCACAGTGCGGCACTCTCTCAGTACTGCCCCACCGACAGCGCGGCGCTCCCTCAGTACTGCTCCTCCGACACTGCGGCGCTCCCTCAGTACTGCCCCTCCGACAGTGCGGCGCTCCCTCAGTACTGGCCCTCCGACAGTGCGGCGCTCCCTCGGTACTGCCCCTCCAACAGTGCGGCGCTCCCTCAGTACTGCCCCTCCCACAGTGCGGCGCTCCCTCAGTACTGCCCCTCCCACAGTGCGGCGCTCCCTCAGTACTGCCCCTCCGACAGTGCGGCACTCTCTCAGTACTGCCCCTCCGACAGCGCGGCACTCCCTCAGTACTGCCCCTCCGACAGTGCGGCCCTCCCTCAGCACTGCCCCTCCGACAGTGCGGCTCTCCCTCAGTTCTGCCCCGCTGAGAGTGCGGAGCTCCCTCAGTACTGCCCCTCCAACAGTGCGGCGCTCGCTCAGTACTGCCCCTCCCACAGTGCGGCGCTCCCTCAGTACTGCCCCTCCGACAGTGCGGCGCTCCCTCAGTGCTGCCCCTCCCACAGTGCGGCGCTCCCTCAGTACTGCCCCTCCGACAGTGCGGCGCTCCCTCGGTACTGCTTCTCGCACAGTGCTGCGCTCCCTCAGTACTGCCCCTCCGACAGTGCGGCGCTCCCTCAGTACTGCTCCTCCAACAGTGCAGTGCTCCCTCAGTACTGCCCCTCCGACAGTGCGGCGCTCCCTCCGTACTGCCCCTCCAACAGTGCGGCGCTCCTTCTGGACTGCCCCACCCACAGTGCAGCGCTCCCTCAGTACTGCCCCTCCGGCAGTGCGGCGCTCTCTCAGTACTGCCCCTCCGACAGTGCGGCTCTCCCTCAGTACTGCCCCACTGACAGTGCGGCGCTCCCTCAGTACTGCCCCTCCAACAGTGCGGCACTCCCTCAGTATTGCCCCTCCGACAGTGTGGCACTCTCTCAGTACTGCCCTTCGGACAGCGCGGCCCTCCCTCAGTACTGCCCCTCCGACAGTGCGACGCTCCCTCAGTACTGCCCCTCCGACAGTGCGGCGCTCCCGCAGTCCTGCCCCTCCGACAGTGCGGCGCTCCCTCAGTACTGCCCCTCCGACAGTGCAGAGCTCCCTCAGTACTGCCCGTCCCACAGTGCGGCGCTGCCTCATTACTGCCCCTCCGACAATGCGGCCCTCCCTCAGTACTGCCCCTCCCACAGTGCGGCGCTCCCTCAGTACTGCCCCTCCTACATGTGCGGCGCTCCCTCAGTACTGCCCCTCCGACAGTGCGGCACTCTCTCAGTACTGCCCCTTCGACAGCGCGGCGCTCCCTCAGTACTGCTCCACCCACAGTGCAGGGCTCCCTCAGTACTGCCCCTCCGACAGTGCGGCGCTCCCTCAGTACTGCCCCTCTGACAGTGCAGCGCTCCCTCAGTACTGCCCCTCCGACAGTGCGGCGCTCCATCAGTACTGCCCCTCTGACAGTGTGTCGCTCCCTCAGTGCTGCCCCTCCAACAGGGCGGCGCTCCCTCAGTACTGCCCCTCCGACAGGGCGGCGCTCGCTCAGTACTGCCCCTCCCTCAGTACTGCCTCTCCGACAGTGCGGCGCTCCCTCAATACTGCCCCACCCACAGTGCAGGGCTCCCTCAGTACTGCCCCTCCGACAGTGCGGCGCTCCCTCAGTACTGCCCCTCCGACAGTGCGGCACTCTCTCAGTACTGCCCCTCCGACAGCGTGGCGCTCCCTCAGTACTGCACCTCCGACAGTGTGGCGCTCCCTCTGTACTGCCCCTCCGACAGTGCGGCGCTCCCTCAGTACTGCCCCTCCCACAGTGCGGCGCTCCCTCAGTGCTGCCCCTTCGACAGTGCGGCGCTCCCACAGTACTGCCGCTCCCACAGTGCGGCGCTCCCTCAGTACTGCCCCTCCCACAGTGCGGCGCTCGCTCAGTACTGCCCCTCCCTCAGTACTGCCCCTCCGACAGTGCGGCGCTCCCTCAATACTGCCCCACCCACAGTGCAGGGCTCTCTCAGTACTGCCCCTCCGACAGTGCGGCGCTCCCTCAGTACTGCCCCTCCGACAGTGCGGCACTCTCTCAGTACTGCCCCTCCGACAGCGTGGCGCTCCCTCAGTACTGCACCTCCGACAGTGTGGCGCTCCCTCAGTACTGCCCCTCCGACAGTGCGGCGCTCCCTCAGTACTGCCCCTCCCACAGTGCGGCGCTCCCTCAGTACTGCCCCTCCGACATTGCGGCGCTCCCACAGTACTGCCCCTCCCACAGTGCGGCGCTCCCTCAGTACAGCCCCTCCCACAGTGCGGCGCTCCCTCAGTACTGCCCCTCCGACAGTGCGGCACTCTCTCAGTACTGCCCCTCCGACAGCGCGGCACTCCCTCAGTACTGCCCCTCCGACAGTGCGGCCCTCCCTCAGCACTGCCCCTCCGACAGTGCGGCTCTCCCTCAGTTCTGCCCCGCTGAGAGTGCGGAGCTCCCTCAGTACTGCCCCTCCAACAGTGCGGCGCTCGCTCAGTACTGCCCCTCCCACAGTGCGGCGCTCCCTCAGTACTGCCCCTCCGACAGTGCGGCGCTCCCTCAGTGCTGCCCCTCCCACAGTGCGGCGCTCCCTCAGTACTGCCCCTCCGACAGTGCGGCGCTCCCTCGGTACTGCTTCTCGCACAGTGCTGCGCTCCCTCAGTACTGCCCCTCCGACAGTGCGGCGCTCCCTCAGTACTGCTCCTCCAACAGTGCAGTGCTCCCTCAGTACTGCCCCTCCGACAGTGCGGCGCTCCCTCCGTACTGCCCCTCCAACAGTGCGGCGCTCCTTCTGGACTGCCCCACCCACAGTGCAGCGCTCCCTCAGTACTGCCCCTCCGGCAGTGCGGCGCTCTCTCAGTACTGCCCCTCCGACAGTGCGGCTCTCCCTCAGTACTGCCCCACTGACAGTGCGGCGCTCCCTCAGTACTGCCCCTCCAACAGTGCGGCACTCCCTCAGTATTGCCCCTCCGACAGTGTGGCACTCTCTCAGTACTGCCCTTCGGACAGCGCGGCCCTCCCTCAGTACTGCCCCTCCGACAGTGCGGCGCTCCCTCAGTACTGCCCCTCCGACAGTGCGGCGCTCCCGCAGTCCTGCCCCTCCGACAGTGCGGCGCTCCCTCAGTACTGCCCCTCCGACAGTGCAGACCTCCCTCAGTACTGCCCCTCCCACAGTGCGGCGCTGCCTCATTACTGCCCCTCCGACAATGCGGCCCTCCCTCAGTACTGCCCCTCCCACAGTGCGGCGCTCCCTCAGTACTGCCCCTCCTACATGTGCGGCGCTCCCTCAGTACTGCCCCTCCGACAGTGCGGCACTCTCTCAGTACTGCCCCTTCGACAGCGCGGCGCTCCCTCAGTACTGCTCCACCCACAGTGCAGGGCTCCCTCAGTACTGCCCCTCCGACAGTGCGGCGCTCCCTCAGTACTGCCCCTCTGACAGTGCAGCGCTCCCTCAGTACTGCCCCTCCGACAGTGCGGCGCTCCATCAGTACTGCCCCTCTGACAGTGTGTCGCTCCCTCAGTGCTGCCCCTCCAACAGGGCGGCGCTCCCTCAGTACTGCCCATCCGACAGGGCGGCGCTCGCTCAGTACTGCCCCTCCCTCAGTACTGCCTCTCCGACAGTGCGGCGCTCCCTCAATACTGCCCCACCCACAGTGCAGGGCTCCCTCAGTACTGCCCCTCCGACAGTGCGGCGCTCCCTCAGTACTGCCCCTCCGACAGTGCGGCACTCTGTCAGTACTGCCCCTCCGACAGCGTGGCGCTCCCTCAGTACTGCACCTCCGACAGTGTGGCGCTCCCTCTGTACTGCCCCTCCGACAGTGCGGCGCTCCCTCAGTACTGCCCCTCCCACAGTGCGGCGCTCCCTCAGTGCTGCCCCTTCGACAGTGCGGCGCTCCCACAGTACTGCCGCTCCCACAGTGCGGCGCTCCCTCAGTACTGCCCCTCCCACAGTGCGGCGCTCGCTCAGTACTGCCCCTCCCTCAGTACTGCCCCTCCGACAGTGCGGCGCTCCCTCAATACTGCCCCACCCACAGTGCAGGGCTCTCTCAGTACTGCCCCTCCGACAGTGCGGCGCTCCCTCAGTACTGCCCCTCCGACAGTGCGGCACTCTCTCAGTACTGCCCCTCCGACAGCGTGGCGCTCCCTCAGTACTGCACCTCCGACAGTGTGGCGCTCCCTCAGTACTGCCCCTCCGACAGTGCGGCGCTCCCTCAGTACTGCCCCTCCCACAGTGCGGCGCTCCCTCAGTACTGCCCCTCCGACATTGCGGCGCTCCCACAGTACTGCCCCTCCCACAGTGCGGCGCTCCCTCAGTACTGCCCCTCCCACAGTGCGGCGCTCCCTCAGTTCTGCCCCTTCCACAGTGCTGCGCTCCCTCAGTACTGCCCCTCCGACAGTGCAGCTCTCCCTCAGTGCTGCCCCACCCACAGTGCGGCGCTCCCTCAGTACTGCCCCTCCGACAGTGCAGAGCTCCCTCAGTACTGCCCCTCCCACAGTGCGGCGCTGCCTCATTACTGCCCCTCCGACAATGCGGCGCTCCCTCAGTACTGCCCCTCCCACAGAGCGGCACTTCTTCAGTGCAGCCCCGCTGACAGTGCGGCGCTCCCTCAGTACTGCCCCTCCGAAAGTGCTGCGCTCCCTCAGTACTGCCCCTCCGACAGTGCGGCACTCTCTCAGTACTGCCCCTCCGAAAGCGCGGCGTTCCCTCAGCACTGCCCCTCCAACAGTGCGGCGCTCCCTCAGTACTGCCCCTCCAACAGTGCGGCGCTCCCTCAGTACTGCCCCTCCCACAGTGCGGCGCTCCCTCAGTACTGCCCCTCCGACAGTGTGGCACTCTCTCAGTACTGCCCCTCCGACAGCGCGGCACTCCCTCAGTACTGCCCCTCCGACAGTGCGGCCCTCCCTCAGTACTGCCCCTCCGACAGTGCAGCTCTCCCTCAGTTCTGCCCCGCTGACAGTGTGGCGCTCCCTCAGTACTGCCCCGTCTGCAATGCTGCGCTCCCTCAGTACTGCCCCTCCGACAGTGCAGCACTCCCTCAGTACTGCCCCTCCCACAGTGCGGCGCTCACTCAGTACTGCCCCTCCGACAGTGCGGTGCTCCCTCAGTACTGACCCTCCGACAGTGCGGCGCTCCCTCAGTACTGCCCCTCCGACAGTGCGGCGCTCCCTCAGTACTGCCCCTCCGACAGTGCGGCACTCCCTCATTACTGCCCCTCCAACAGTGCGGCGCTCCCTCTGTACTGCCCCACCCACAGTGCAGCGCTCTCTCAGTACTGCCCCTTTGACAGTGTGGCGCTCCCTCCATACTGCCCCTCCGACAGGGCGGCGCTCCCTCAGGACTGCCCCTCCGACAGTGCGGCGCTCCCTCAGTACTGCCCCTCCGGCAGTGCGGCGCTCCCTCAGTACTGCCCCTCCGACAGTGCGGCTCTCCCTCAGTACTGCCCCGCAGACAGTGCGGCGCTCCCTCAGTACTGTCCCGTCGGCAGTGCTGCGCTCCCTCAGTGCTGCCCCTCCGACAGTGCGGCACTCCCTCAGTACTGCCCCTCCAACAGTGCGGCGCTCCCTCAGTACTCCCCCTCCGACAGTGTGGCACTCTCTCAGTGCTGCCCTTCGGATAGCACGGCCCTCCCTCAGTACTGCCCCTCCGACAGTGCGGCGCTCCCTCAGTACTGCCCCTCCGACAGTGCGGCGCTCCCGCAGTCCTGCCCCTCCGACAGTGCGACGCTCCCTCAGTACTGCCCCTCCCACAGGGCGGCGCTGCCTCATTACTGCCCCTCCGACAATGCGGCGCTCCCTCAGTACTGCCCCTCCGACAGTGTGGCACTCTCTCAGTACTGCCCGACCGACAGCGCGGCGCTCCCTCAGTACTGCTCCTCCGACAGTGCGGCACTCCCTCAGTACTGCCCCTCTGACAGTGTGGCGCTCCCTCAGTACTGCCACTCCGAAAGTGCTGTGCTCCCTCATTGCTGCCCCTCCGACAGTGCGGCACTCCCTCAGTACTGCCCCTCCAACAGTGCGGCGCTCCCTCAATACTGCCCCTCCGACAGTGCGGCATTCTCTCAGTACTGCCCCTCCGACAGCGTGGCGCTCCCTCAGTACTGCCCCTCCGACAGTGCGGCGCTCCCTCAGTACTAACCCTCCCACAGTGCGGCACTCCCTCAGTACTGCCCCTCCGACAGTGCTGAGCTCCCACAGTACTGCCCCTCCGACAGTGCGGCGTTCCTCAGTACTGCCCCTCCCACAGTGCGGCGCTCCCTCAGTACTGCCCCTCCGACAGTGCTGAGCTCCCACAGTACTGCCCCTCCCACAGTGCGACGCTCCCTCAGTTCTGCCCCTACCACAGTGCTGCGCTCCCTCAGTACTGCCCCTCCGACAGTGCAGCTCTCCCTCAGTACTGCCCCTCCGACAGTGCGGCGCTCCCTCAGTACTGCCCCTCCGACAGTGCAGTGCTCCCTCATTACTGCCCCTACCACAGTGCGGTGCTCCCTCAGTACTGCCCCTCCGTCAGTGCGGCGCTCCCTCAGTACTGCCCCTCCGACAGTGCGGCGCTCCCTCAGTTCTGCCCCTCCCACAGTGCGGCGCTCCCTCAGTACTGCCCCTCCGACAGTGCGGCTCTCCCTCAGTACTGCCCCCTCTAACAGTGCGGCACTCCCTCAGAACTGCCCCTCCCACAGTGCGGCACTCTCTCAGTACTGCCCCACCGACAGCGCGGCGCTCCCTCAGTACTGCTCCTCCGACACTGCGGCGCGCCCTCAGTACAGCCCCTCCGACAGTGCGGCGCTCCCTCAGTACTGGCCCTCCGACAGTGCGGCGCTCCCTCGGTACTGCCCCTCCCACAGTGCGGCGCTCCCTCAGTAATGCCCCTCCCACAGTGCGGCGCTCCCTCAGTAATGCCCCTCCGACAGTGCGGCACTCTCTCAGTACTGCCCCTCCGACAGCGCGGCACTCCCTCAGGACTGCCCCTCCGACAGTGCGGCCCTCCCTCAGGACTGCCCCTCCGACAGTGCGGCTCTCCCTCAGTTCTGCCCCGCTGAGAGTGCGGAGCTCCCTCAGTACTGCCCCTCCAACAGTGCGGCGCTCCCTCAGTACTGCCCCTCCCACAGTGCGGCGCTCCCTCAGTACTGCCCCTCCGACAGTGCGGCGCTCCCTCAGTGCTGCCCCTCCCACAGTGCGGCGCTCCCTCAGAACTGCCCCTCCGACAGTGCGGCGCTCCCTCAGTACTGCTTCTCGCACAGTGCAGCGCTCCCTCAGTACTGCCCCTCCGACAGTGCGGCGCTCCCTCAGTACTGCCCCTCCGACAGTGCAGTGCTCCCTCAGTGCTGCCCCTCCGACAGTGCGGCGCTCCCTCCGTACTGCCCCTCCAACAGTGCGGCGCTCCCTCTGTACTGCCCCACCCACAGTGCCGCGCTCCCTCAGTACTGCCCCTCCGGCAGTGCGGCGCTCCCTCAGTACTGCCGCTCCGACAGTGCGCTGCTCCCTCAGTACTGCCACTCCGACAGGGCGGCGCTCGCTCAGTACTGCCCCTCCCTCAGTACTGCCCCTCCGACAGTGCGGCGCTCCCTCAATACTGCCCCACCCACAGTGCAGGGCTCCCTCAGTACTGCCCCTCCGACAGTGCGGCGCTCCCTCAGTACTGCCCCTCCGACAGTGCGGCACTCTCTCAGTACTGCCCCTCCGACAGCATGGCGCTCCCTCAGTACTGCCCCTCCGACAGTGTGGCGCTCCCTCAGTACTGCCCCTCCGACAGTGCGGCGCTCCCTCAGTACTGCCCCTCCCACAGTGCGGCGCTCCCTCAGTACTGCCCCTCCGACAGTGCGGCGCTCCCACAGTACTGCCCCTCCCACAGTGCGGCGCTCCCTCAGTACTGCCCCTCCCACAGTGCGGCGCTCCCTCAGTTCTGCCCCTTCCACAGTGCTGCGCTCCCTCAGTACTGCCCCTCCGACAGTGCAGCTCTCCCTCAGTACTGCCCCTCCGACAGTGCGGCGCTCCCTCAGTACTGCCCCTCCGACAGTGCGGCGCTCCCTCAGTACTGCCCCTACCACAGTGCGGTGCTCCCTCAGTTCTGCCCCTCCCACAGTGCGGCGCTCCCTCAGTACTGCCCCTCCGACAGTGCGGCACTCTCTCAGTACTGCCCCACTGACAGCGCGGCGCTCCCTCAGTACTGCTCCTCCGACAGTGCGGCGCTCCCTCAGTACTGCCCCTCTGATAGTGTGGCGCTCCCTCAGTACTGCCCCTCCGAAAGTGCTGCGCTCCCTCATTACTGCCCCTCCGACAGTGCGGCACTGCCTCAGTACTGCCCCTCCAACAGTGCGGCGCTCCCTCAGTACTGCCCCTCCGACAGTGCGGCACTCTCTCAGTGCTGCCCCTCCGACAGCGTGGCGCTCCCTCAGTACTGCCCCTCCGACAGTGCGGCGCTCCCTCAGTACTATCCCTCCCACAGTGCGGCGCTCCCTCAGTACTGCCCCTCCGACAGTGCGGAGCTCCCACAGTACTGCCCCTCCCACAGTGCGGCGCTCCCTCAGTACTGCCCCTCCCACAGTGCGGCGCTCCCTCAGTTCTGCCCCTACCACAGTGCTGCGCTCCCTCAGTACTGCCCCTCCGACAGTGCGGCGCTCCCTCAGTACTGCCCCTCTGACAGTGCGGCGCTCCCTCAGTACTGCCCCTCCGACAATGCTGCGCTCCCTCGGTCCTGCCCCTCCCACAGTACGGCGCTCCCTCATTACTGCCCCTCCGACAGTGCAGCGCTCCCTCAGTACTGCCCCTCCGACAGTGCAGCGCTCCCTCAGTACTGCCCCTCCGACAGCGCGGCGCTCCCTCAGTACTGCCCCTCCGACATGTGCAGCGCTTCCTCAGTACTGCCCCTCCGACAGTGCGGCACTCCCTCAGTACTGCCCCTCCGACAGTGCGGCACTCTCTCAGTACTGCCCCTCCGAAAGTGCGGCGCTCCCTCAGTACGGCCCCACCCACAGTGCAGCGCTCCCTCAGTACTGCCCCTCCGACAGTGCGGCGCTCCCTCAGTACTGCCCCTCCGACAGTGCGGCGCTCACTCAGTACTGCCCCTCCGACAGTACGGCGCTCCCTCAGTACTGGCCCGCTGACAGTGCGGCGCTCCCTCAGTGCTGCCCCTCCGACAGTGCGGCATTCCCTCAGTACTGCCCCTCCGAAAGTGCTGCGCTCCCTCATTACTGCCCCTCCGACAGTGCGGCACTCCCTCAGTACTGCCCCTCCAACAGTGCGGCGCTCCCTCAGTACTGCCCCTCCGACAGTGCGGCACTCTCTCAGTACTGCCCCTCCGACAGCGTGGCGCTCCCTCAGTACTGCCCCTCCGACAGTGCGGCGCTCCCTCAGTACTATCCCTCCCACAGTGCGGCGCTCCCTCAGTACTGCCCCTCCGACAGTGCGGAGCTCCCACAGTACTGCCCTCCCACAGTGCGGCGCTCCCTCAGTACTGCCCCTCCCACAGTGCGGCGCTCCCTCAGTTCTGCCCCTACCACAGTGCTGTGCTCCCTCAGTACTGCCCCTCCGACAGTGCAGCTCTCCCTCAGTACTGCCCCTCCAACAGTGCGGCGCTCCTTCAGCACTGCCCCTCCGACAGTGCGGTGCTCCCTCATTACTGCCCCTACCACAGTGCGATGCTCCCTCAGTACTGCCCCTCCGTCAGTGCGGCGCTCCCTCAGTACTGCCCCTCCGACAGTGCGGCGCTCCCTCAGTTCTGCCCCTGCCACAGTGCGGCGCTCCCTCAGTACTGCCCTCCGACAGTGCGGCCTCTCCCTCAGTACTGCCCCCTCTGACAGTGCGGCACTCCCTCAGTACTGCCCCTCCCACAGTGCGGCACTCTCTCAGTACTGCCCCACCGACAGCGCGGCGCTCCCTCAGTACTGCTCCTCCGACACTGCGGCGCTCCTCAGTACTGCCCCTCCGACAGTGCGGTGCTCCCTCAGTACTGGCCCTCCGACAGTGCGGCGCTCCCTCAGTACTGCCCCTCCAACAGTGCGGCGCTCCCTCTGTACAGCCCCTCCCACAGTGCGGCGCTCCCTCAGTACTGCCCCTCCCACAGTGCGGCTCTCACTCAGTACTGCCCCTCCGACAGTGCGGCACTCTCTCAGTACTGCCCCTCCGACAGCGCGGCACTCCCTCAGTACTGCCCCTCCGACAGTGCGGCCCTCCCTCAGTACTGCCCCTCCGACAGTGCGGCTCTCCCTCAGTTCTGCCCCGCTGAGAGTGCGGAGCTCCCTCAGTACTGCCCCTCCAACAGTGCGGCGCTCCCTCAGTACTGCCCCTCCCACAGTGCGGCGCTCCCTCAGTACTGCCCCTCCGACAGTGCGGCGCTCCCTCAGTGCTGCCCCTCCCACAGTGCGGCACTCCCTCAGTACTGCCCCTCCGACAGTGCGGCGCTCCCTCGGTACTGCTTCTCGCACAGTGCAGCGCTCCCTCAGTACTGCCCCTCCGACAGTGCGGCGCTCCCTCAGTACTGCCCTCCGACAGTGCGGCGCTCCCTCATTACTGCCCCTCCAACAGTGCGGCGCTCCCTCTGTACTGCCCCACCCACAGTGCAGCGCTCCCTCAGTACTGCCCCTTTGACAGTGTGGCGCTCCCTCCATACTGCCCCTCCGACAGGGTGGCGGTCCCTCAGTACTGCCCCTCCGACAGTGCGGCGCTCCCTCAGTACTGCCCCTCCGACAGTGCGGCTCTCCCTCAGTACTGCCCCGCTGACAGTGCGGCGCTCCCTCAGTACTGCCCCGTCGGCAGTGCTGCCCTCCCTCAGTGGTGCCCCTCCGACAGTGCGGCACTCCCTCAGTACTGCCCCTCCAACAGTGCGGCGCTCCCTCAGTACTGCCCCTCCGACAGTGTGGCACTCTCTCAGTACTGCCCTTCGGACAGCGCGGCCCTCCCTCAGTACTGCCCCTCCAACAGTGCGGCACTCCCTCAGTACTGCCCCTCCGACAGTGCGGCGCTCCCTCAGTACTGCCCCTCTGACAGTGCGGCACTCTCTCAGTACTGCCCCTCCTACAGTGCGGCACTCCCTCAGTACTGCCCCTCCGACAGTGCGGCGCTCCCTCAGTACTGCCGCTCCGACAGTGCGGCGCTCCCGCAGTCCTGCCCCTCCGACAGTGCAGAGCTCCCTCAGTACTGCCCCTCCCACAGTGTGGCGCTGCCTCATTACTGCCCCTCCGACAATGCGGCGCTCCCTCAGTACTGCCCCTCCCACAGTGCGGCGCTCCCTCAGTACAGCCCCGCTGACGGTGCGGCGCTCCCTCAGTACTGCCCCTCCGACGGTGCTGCGCTCCCTCAGTACTGCCCCTCCGACAGTGCGGCACTCTCTCAGTACTGCCCCACCGAAAGCGCGGCGTTCCCTCAGCACTGCCCCTTCAACAGTGCGGCGCTCCCTCAGTGCTGCCCCTCCAACAGTGCGGCGCTCCCTCAGTACTGCCCCTCCCACAGTGCGGCGCTCCCTCAGTACTGCCCCTCCCACCGTGCGGCGCTCCCTCAGTACTGCCCCTCCCACAGTGCGGCACTCTCTCAGTACTGCCCCTCCGACAGCGCGGCACTCCCTCAGTACTGCCCCTCCGACAGTGCGGCCCTCCCTCAGTACTGCCCCTCCGACAGTGCGGCTCTCCCTCAGTTCTGCCCCGCTGACAGTGTGGCGCTCCCTAAGTACTGCCCTATCTGCAGTGCTGCGCTCCCTCAGTACTGCCCCTCCGACAGTGCAGCGCTCCCTCAGTACTGCCCCGTCTGCAGTGCTGCGGTCCCTCAGTACTGCCCCTCCGACAGTGCAGCACTCCCTCAGTACTTCCCCTCCGACAGTGCGGCGCTCCCTCAGTACTGCCCCGCCGACAGTGCGGCGCTCCCTCAGTACTGCCCCTCCGACAGTGCGGCGATCCCTCAGTACTGCCCCTCCCACAGTGCGGCGCTCCCTCAGTACTGCCCCTCCCACAGTGCGGCGCTCCCTCAGTACTGCCCCTCCGACAGTGCGGCACTCCCTCAGTACTGCCCCTCCGACAGTGCGGCACTCCCTCAGTACTGCCCTTCATACAGTGCTGCGCTCCCTCAGTACTGCCCCTCCAACAGTGCGGCGCTCCCTCAGTACTGCTGCTCCGACAGTGCGCTGCTCCCTCAGTACTGCCCCTCCGACAGGGCGGCGCTCGCTCAGTACTGCCCCTCCCTCAGTACTGCCCCTCCGACAGTGCGGCGCTCCCTCAATACTGCCCCACCCACAGTGCAGGGCTCCCTCAGTACTGCCCCTCCGACAGTGCGGCGCTCCCTCAGTACTGCCCCTCCGACAGTGCGGCACTCTCTCAGTACTGCCCCTCCGACAGCATGGCGCTCCCTCAGTACTGCGACTCCGACAGTGTGGCGCTCCCTCAGTACTGCCCCTCCGACAGTGCGGCGCTCCCTCAGTACTGCCCCTCCCACAGTGCGGCGCTCCCTCAGTACTGCCCCTCCGACAGTGCGGCGCTCCCTCAGTACTGCCCCTCCCACAGTGCGGCGCTCCCTCAGTTCTGCCCCTTCCACAGTGCTGCGCTCCCTCAGTACTGCCCCTCCGACAGTGCGGCACTCTCTCAGTACTGCCCCTCCGACAGCGTGGCGCTCCCTCAGTACTGCCCCTCCGACAGTGTGGCGCTCCCTCGGTACTGTCCCTCCGACAGTGCGGCGCTCCCTCAGTACTGCCCCTCCCACAGTGCGGCGCTCCCTCAGTACTGCCCCTCCGACAGTGCGGCGCTCCCACAGTACTGCCCCGCCCACAGTGCGGCGCTCCCTCAGTACTGCCCCTCCCACAGTGCGGCGCTCCCTCAGTTCTGCCCCTTCCACAGTGCTGCGCTCCCTCAGTACTGCCCCTCCGACAGTGCAGCTCTCCCTCAGTACTGCCCCTCCGACAGTGCGGCGCTCCCTCAGTACTGCCCCTCCCACAGTGCGGCGCTCCCTCAGTACTGCCCCTCCGACAGTGCGGCACTCTCTCAGTACTGCCCCACCGACAGCGCGGCGCTCCCTCAGTACTGCTCCTCCGACAGTGCGGCGCTCCCTCAGTACTACCGCTCCGACAGTGCGCTGCTCCCTCAGTACTGCCCCTCCGACAGGGCGGCGCTCGCTCAGTACTGCCCCTCCCTCAGTACTGCCCCTCCGACAGTGCGGCGCTCCCTCAATACTGCCCCACCCACAGTGCAGGGCTCCCTCAGTACTGCCCCTCCGACAGTGCGGCGCTCCCTCAGTACTGCCCCTCCGACAGTGCGGCACTCTCTCAGTACTGCCCCTCCGACAGCATGGCGCTCCCTCAGTACTGCCACTCCGACAGTGTGGCGCTCCCTCAGTACTGCCCCTCCGACAGTGCGGCGCTCCCTCAGTACTGCCCCTCCCACAGTGCGGCGCTCCCTCAGTACTGCTCCTCCGACAGTGCGGCGCTCCCTCAGTACTGCCCCTCTGATAGTGTGGCGCTCCCTCAGTACTGCCCCTCCAAAAGTGCTGCGCTCCCTCATTACTGCCCCTCCGACAGTGCGGCACTCCCTCAGTACTGCCCCTCCAACAGTGCGGCGCTCCCTCAGTACTGCCCCTCCCACAGTGCGGCGCTCCCTCAGTACTGCCCCTCCGACAGTGCGGCGCTCCCTCAGTACTGCCCCTCCGACAGTGCGGCACTCTCTCAGTACTGCCCCTCCGACAGCATGGCGCTCCCTCAGTACTGCCACTCCGACAGTGTGGCGCTCCCTCAGTACTGCCCCTCCGACAGTGCGGCGCTCCCTCAGTACTGCCCCTCCCACAGTGCGGCGCTCCCTCAGTACTGCTCCTCCGACAGTGCGGCGCTCCCTCAGTACTGCCCCTCTGATAGTGTGGCGCTCCCTCAGTACTGCCCCTCCAAAAGTGCTGCGCTCCCTCATTACTGCCCCTCCGACAGTGCGGCACTCCCTCAGTACTGCCCCTCCAACAGTGCGGCGCTCCCTCAGTACTGCCCCTCCGACAGTGCGGCACTCTCTCAGTACTGCCCCTCCGACAGCGTGGCGCTCCCTCAGTACTGCCCCTCCGACAGTGCGGCGCTCCCTCAGTACTATCCCTCCCACAGTGCGGCGCTCCCTCAGTACTGCCCCTCCGACAGTGCGGAGCTCCCACAGTACTGCCCCTCCCACAGTGCGGCGCTCCCTCAGTACTGCCCCTCCCACAGTGCGGCGCTCCCTCAGTTCTGAACCTACCACAGTGCTGCGCTCCCTCAGTACTGCCCCTCCGACAGTGCGGCGCTCCCTCAGTACTGCCCCTACCACAGTGCGGCGCTCCCTCAGTACTGCTCCTCCGACAGTGCGGCGCTCCCTCAGTACTGCCCCTCTGATAGTGTGGCGCTCCCTCAGTACTGCCCCTCCAAAGGTGCTGCGCTCCCTCATTACTGCCCCTCCGACAGTGCGGCACTCCCTCAGTACTGCCCCTCCAACAGTGCGGCGCTCCCTCAGTACTGCCCCTCCGACAGTGCGGCACTCTCTCAGTACTGCCCCTCCGACAGCGTGGCGCTCCCTCAGTACTGCCCCTCCGACAGTGCGGCGCTCCCTCAGTACTATCCCTCCCACAGTGCAGCGCTCCCTCAGTACTGCCCCTCCGACAGTGCGGAGCTCCCACAGTACTGCCCCTCCCACAGTGCGGCGCTCCCTCAGTACTGCCCCTCCCACAGTGCGGCGCTCCCTCAGTTCTGAACCTACCACAGTGCTGCGCTCCCTCAGTACTGCCCCTCCGACAGTGCAGCTCTCCCTCAGTACTGCCCCTCCGACAGTGCGGCGCTCCTTCAGCACTGCCCCTCCGACAGTGCGGTGCTCCCTCATTACTGCCCCTACCACAGTGCGGTGCTCCCTCAGTACTGCCCCTCCGTCAGTGCGGCGCTCCCTCAGTACTGCCCCTCCGACAGTGCGGCGCTCCCTCAGTTCTGCCCCTGCCACAGTGCGGCGCTCCCTCAGTACTGCCCCTCCGACAGTGCGGCTCTCCCTCAGTACTGCCCCCTCTGACAGTGCGGCACTCCCTCAGTACTGTCCCTCCCACAGTGCGGCACTCTCTCAGTACTGCCCCACCGACAGCGCGGCGCTCCCTCAGTACTGCTCCTCCGACACTGCGGCGCTCCCTCAGTACTGCCCCTCCGACAGTGCGGCGCTCCCTCAGTACTGGCCCTCCGACAGTGCGGCGCTCCCTCAGTACTGCCCGTCCAACAGTGCGGCGCTCCCTCAGTACTGCCCCTCCCACAGTGCGGCGCTCCCTCAGTGCTGCCCCTCCCACAGTGCGGCGCTCCCTCAGTACTGCCCCTCCGACAGTGCGGCACTCTCTCAGTACTGCCCCTCCGACAGCGCGGCACTCCCTCAGTACTGCCCCTCCGACAGTGCGGCCCTCCCTCAGTACTGCCCCTCCGACAGTGCGGCTCTCCCTCAGTTCTGCCCCGCTGAGAGTGCGGAGCTCCCTCAGTACTGCCCCTCCAACAGTGCGGCGCTCCCTCAGTACTGCCCCTCCCACAGTGCGGCGCTCCCTCAGTACTGCCCCTCCGACAGTGCGGCGCTCCCTCAGTGCTGCCCCTCCCACAGTGCGGCGCTCCCTCAGTACTGCCCCTCCGACAGTGCGGCGCTCCCTCGGTACTGCTTCTCGCACAGTGCAGCGCTCCCTCAGTACTGCCCCTCCGACAGTGCGGCGCTCCCTCAGTGCTGCCCCTCCGACAGTGCGGCGCTCCCTCATTACTGCCCCTCCAACAGTGCGGCGCTCCCTCTGTACTGCCCCACCCACAGTGCAGCGCTCCCTCAGTACTGCCCCTTTGACATTGTGGCGCTCCCTCCATACTGCCCCTCCGACAGGGCGGCGGTCCCTCAGTACTGCCCCTCCGACAGTGCGGCGCTCCCTCAGTACTGCCCCTCCGGCAGTGCGGCGCTCCCTCAGTACTGCCCCTCCGACAGTGCGGCTCTCCCTCAGTACTGCCCCGCTGACAGTGCGGCGCTCCCTCAGTACTGCCCCGTCGGCAGTGCTGCGCTCCCTCAGTGGTGCCCCTCCGACAGTGCGGCACTCCCTCAGTACTGCCCCCTCCAACAGTGCGGCGCTCCCTCAGTACTGCCCCTCCGACAGTGTGGCACTCTCTCAGTACTGCCCTTCGGACAGCGCGGCCCTCCCTCAGTACTGCCCCTCCTACAGTGCGGCACTCCCTCAGTACTGCCCCTCCGACAGTGCGGCGCTCCCTCAGTATTGCCCCTCCGACAGTGCGGCGCTCCCTCAGTACTGCCCCTCCGACAGTGCGGCACTCCCTCAGTACTGCCCCTCCTACAGTGCGGCACTCCCTCAGTACTGCCCCTCCGACAGTGCGGCGCTCCCTCAGTACTGCCCCTCCGACAGTGCGGCGCTCCCGCAGTCCTGCCCCTCCGACAGTGCAGAGCTCCCTCAGTGCTGCCCCTCCCACAGTGTGGCGCTGCCTCATTACTGCTCCTCCGACAATGCGGCGCTCCCTCAGTACTGCCCCTCCCACAGTGCGGCGCTCCCTCAGTACAACCCCGCTGACAGTGCGGCGCTCCCTCAGTACTGCCCCTCCGAAAGTGCTGCGCTCCCTCAGTACTGCCCCTCCGACAGTGCGGCACTCTCTCAGTACTGCCCCTCCGAAAGCGCGGCGTTCCCTCAGCACTGCCCCTCCAACAGTGCGGCGCTCCCTCAGTACTGCCCCTCCAACAGTGCGGCGCTCCCTCAGTACTGCCCCTCCCACAGTGCGGCGCTCCCTCAGTACTGCCCCTCCCACCGTGCGGCGCTCCCTCAGTACTGCCCCTCCGACAGTGCGGCGCTCCCTCAGTACTGCCGCTCCGACAGTGCGGCGCTCCCGCAGTCCTGCCCCTCCGACAGTGCAGAGCTCCCTCAGTACTGCCCCTCCCACAGTGTGGCGCTGCCTCATTACTGCCCCTCCGACAATGCGGCGCTCCCTCAGTACTGCCCCTCCCACAGTGCGGCGCTCCCTCAGTACAGCCCCGCTGACGGTGCGGCGCTCCCTCAGTACTGCCCCTCCGACGGTGCTGCGCTCCCTCAGTACTGCCCCTCCGACAGTGCGGCACTCTCTCAGTACTGCCCCACCGAAAGCGCGGCGTTCCCTCAGCACTGCCCCTTCAACAGTGCGGCGCTCCCTCAGTGCTGCCCCTCCAACAGTGCGGCGCTCCCTCAGTACTGCCCCTCCCACAGTGCGGCGCTCCCTCAGTACTGCCCCTCCCACCGTGCGGCGCTCCCTCAGTACTGCCCCTCCCACAGTGCGGCACTCTCTCAGTACTGCCCCTCCGACAGCGCGGCACTCCCTCAGTACTGCCCCTCCGACAGTGCGGCCCTCCCTCAGTACTGCCCCTCCGACAGTGCGGCTCTCCCTCAGTTCTGCCCCGCTGACAGTGTGGCGCTCCCTAAGTACTGCCCTATCTGCAGTGCTGCGCTCCCTCAGTACTGCCCCTCCGACAGTGCAGCGCTCCCTCAGTACTGCCCCGTCTGCAGTGCTGCGGTCCCTCAGTACTGCCCCTCCGACAGTGCAGCACTCCCTCAGTACTTCCCCTCCGACAGTGCGGCGCTCCCTCAGTACTGCCCCGCCGACAGTGCGGCGCTCCCTCAGTACTGCCCCTCCGACAGTGCGGCGATCCCTCAGTACTGCCCCTCCCACAGTGCGGCGCTCCCTCAGTACTGCCCCTCCCACAGTGCGGCGCTCCCTCAGTACTGCCCCTCCG
>NW_028225185.1:6312746-6346201 GCF_052327205.1 Somniosus microcephalus | reverse complement strand
GGCTACACCCCACCCTCTAAGGCCAGTGGATCCTTCCTGAGGTACGGTGCCCAGAACTGAACACAGTTATACTCCAGGTGGGGTCTAAACCAGGGGAGTTCTCCCTGGTGTCCTGGGCCGTCCTTTATCCCTCAACCAACAACACTTTAAAAAAAAAACAGATTCACTTCGTGGGCCCCTTGCTGTTTTGGGATCTCTGGCGGAGATGCGACGAGGCTCTGTATTAAATGGAAGTCTCGCAGTTCGAGAAAGGACGAAGAGGGGGTCAATAACAAGGGGGCATAGTTTCAAGGGAAGGGGCAGGAGGTTTAGAGGGGATTTGAGGAAAACCTTTTTCACCCAGAGGGTGGTTGGAATCTGGAACTCACTGCCTGAAAGGGTGGTAGAGGCAGGAACCCTCACAACATTCAAGAAGCATTTAGACGAGCACTTGAAACGCCATAGCATACAAGGCTACGGACCAAGTGCTGGAAAATGGGATTAGAATAGACAGGGCTTGATGGCCGCTGTGGACACGATGGGCCGAAGGGCCTCTTCCTGTGCTGTATAAACTCGATGACTCGATGACGATGGTGGGTTTTGTGGAGGGTTTGAGTCGGGGGGTGGGGGGGGATGGAACGGGTTTACTGACGTCGCCGATCTTTATCCAATGACAGTGCTCGAAGTCGTGCATGGGCGGGGGTCCAGGCGAGAGAGGTGTGAGGTGCCTGGATGACGCGGGTGATTTCCCAGCGGCCTCTGCGACGCCACGGCGAAGCCGGAATGACCAGCGAATGTGCCACGCCCACCCCCTGCATTCCCGAAACTGGGTGAGTGAACAACTGGTCACAAGTGCATGGTGCCCCCCCCCCCTCCTGCCCTGGAACAGCAAGGGGTTGGTGTGTGGGAGGGGGGGGAGTTGCCGTGATGGTTCATTGAGGTCTGCACAGCCCTCGGTGTCCGAGAGTATTCCTGTTGCCTTGTATTGTCTGGTTTACCCAGTGGGGGCCTGAGCCCTAAGGACCAGGGAGATCCCAGCGTTGTTCGCTTGATCTCGGCCAGGGGCAGTAGGTTTGTTCGGTTTCCCGGGCTAGAGAGGGGAATCAGCCTTGCTCCTGATCACTGGCCAGTCGACCCTGCTGGCTCAATGGATGAGTGGCATCCCAGATCCCTGATTGGCCAGGGCTCAATGGGTGGACCTCAATCTCTGATTGGGCAGGGCTCAATGGGTGGACCTCAACTTCTGATTGGCCAGGGCGCAATGGGTGGACCTCAATCTCTGATTGGGCAGGGGCTCAATGGGTGGACCTCAACTTCTGATTGGCCAGGGCGCAATGGGTGGACCTCAATCTCTGATTGGGCAGGGTTCAATGGGCAAAATCTGGGAAATTCCTCTCCGACCCATCTCGGCGATGGAAACTGGTCCAGGAGATCGCTCTGGCCCTGAGCATTCCCTGCAGTAACCTACCTTCTGTAAGAGGTGATCTCGGTCCCAGCCAGAAACAGGTCCAGGTCTGGCTTGAAGGAATTCAGCGAATCAGCGTCCACTGCACGGGACGGCAGCCTGTTCCAGAGGTCCACTCTTCTCTGGGAGCAGAACCACCTCCAGACATCTAACCTAGACTTGGCCTTGTACAGCTTAAAATTGTGACCCCCTGGTCCTCCCTAACTAACCTATTTAATCTTCCATTCCTGGCGACTCCATGCCGAGCCTGGAGGGCTGGACTATAGAACAGTGGGGCTGGCTGAAGTGCTCGTGCAGAGAGCTGGCACGGGCTCGACGGGCCGAATGGCCTCCCTCTGTGCAGCAACCATTCTATGATTCGAACAGCAGGGAGGCCATTCAGCCCCTCGAGCCTGTTCTCCGCCATTCAGTGAGATCACGGCTGATCCTGTATCTTAACTCCATCCGCCCGCCTTGGCTCCCTATCCCTTAATACGCTTGGCTCGTAAAAAATCTGTCGATCTCTGGTTTAAAATTATTAATTGATCTTGGCATCGACTGCTTTTTGTGGGACAGAGTTCCTCACTTCTACCGCCCTTTGTGTGAAGAAGTGTTTCCTAACTTCTCTCCTGAGCGACCTGGCTCTGATTTTAAGGTTATGTCCCCCCTTGTCCTAGACTCCCCGACCAGCGGAAAAGTTTCTCTCTATCTCTACCCTATCAATTCCTTTCAAAATCCTAAAAGCCTCAATCAAATCACCCTTTAACCTTCTATATTCCAGGGAACACAAGCCCGGTTTATGTAAAATCTCATCGTAATCTCACCCTCGGCGACACTACCAGGGGAACGTGAGCAGGAGGAGGCCGTTCGGCCCCTCGAGCCTGCTCCGCCATTCAATGAGATCACGGGCTGATTTGATCATCGACCTCAAACCCCCCCCTTCCCCGCCCGATCCCCACACCCCTTCGATGAATGTTGACCTTCAGTCACGTGGGTCGCTCGGCTAACGTTACCTGGAGATCGGAGGAGGGAGGGAGAGGTCGGAGGAGGGAGGGAGAGGTCGGAGGAGAGAGGGATGGAGATCAGAGGAGAGAGAGGAAGGGAGAGGGCGGAGGAGAGAGGGAGGGAGGGCGGAGGAGAGAGGAAGGGAGAGGTCGGAGGAGAGAGGGAGGGAGGGCGGAGGAGAGAGGAAGGGAGGGCAGAGGAGAGAGGGAGAGGTCGGAGGAGAGAGGGATGGAGATCAGAGAAGAGGGAGGAAGGGAGAGATCGGAGGAGAGAGGGAGGGAGGGCGGAGGAGAGAGGAAGGGAGAGGTCGGAGGAGAGAGGGAGGGAGGGCGGAGGAGAGAGGAAGGGAGGGCAGAGGAGAGAGGGAGAGGTCGGAGGAGAGAGGGATGGAGATCGGAGAAGAGAGAGGAAGGGAGAGATCGGAGGAGAGAGGGAGGGAGGGCAGAGGAGAGAGGGAGGGAGGGCAGAGGAGAGAGGGAGGGAGGGCAGAGGAGAGAGGGAGGGAGGGCGAGATCGGAGGAGAGGGAGGGAGGGCGAGATCGGAGGAGAGGGAGGGAGGGCGAGATCGGAGGAGAGGGAGGAAGGGAGAGATCGGAGGAGAGGGAGGGCGGAGGAGAGAGGAAGGGAGAGGTCAGAGGAGAGAGGGATGGAGAGAGGGAGAGGTCGGAGCACTTGGTTTGAATGTAAAGCAAGGCTTTAATCAACTTGTTTCAGAACATGGAGGTCGAGTTGTACTTCACTAGTTCCTTGTCTTACAAAATGTCCCTGGGCACGCTGGGCCCACGCCCGAGTATTTATACTCCTTGGACGGCGCCATCAGCTGGCCGCCCAGCGTTATTTCACGAGTAGTTTCTTTATGATGATGAGATTTATAACGTTACCTATTTTTTTTGTGTTTGTTTACAAACTAATTTCAGATGAAAACTGCAAGGACAAGCATCACAACTGCCCGGTTGTGGTACAGGCCCGACTCTGCACCTACTCCTACTACAAGATGGTTTGCTGCGCCTCTTGCACTCATGCCGAGCGGAGGGCCACTGACCTCCGGCGCCACGATGCCGCGGGGCGGAGAGGAGCAGCCTGAGGACTTTTAATTTTTTTTTCTGAAGTTTGAGCAGGTCCTTATTAAAGCCAGATCTGTACGTTTGTGCCCAGTTACTTCCCGGCTCCACTCTGCGGTTGCCAGGGTAACGGCTAGGCCTCAAAGCCTGCTGGCCGCCTGCACGAAAGCCACAGCTAATTTCTAACAGACGCGAAGATTTAGTTTTCCTCTTTAAAAAAAAAACCATGTACCTGGGTCAGGATTATGCTGAAATGTATTTATTTATTTATTATCATCTAAAATGGCTGCGGTTGAGTCTCCAGTTCACATCTTCCATCCTTCCCCCTTTTCCCAAGCTGTTTCTGAACTCGCAAACTCTCTCCCCTGGAGGGTGGCTCGTCTGAACCCCACCTCACACTCCTCAACCGGGCAAGTGAAAGGTTTATCATTGGGGAGGCAAATCCTCCCTCTCCTCCAACCTCTCGAATCTAGAATCCGACATCCCTCTCCGCCCTCTCTTCTCCTCCGCCCTCCCGCCCTCTCTTCTCCTCCGCCCTCCCGCCCTCTCTTCTCCTCCGCCCTCCCGCCCTCTCTTCTCCTCCGCCCTCCCGCCCTCTCTTCTCCTCCGCCCTCCCGCCCTCTCTCCTCCGCCCTCCCGCCCTCTCTTCTCTCCACCGCCCTCCCGCCCTCTCTTCTCCTCCGCCCTCCCGCCCTCTCTTCTCCGCCCTCCTGCCCTCTCTTCTCCGCCCTCCCGCCCTCTCTTCTCCGCCCTCCCGCCCTCTCCTCCGCCCTCCCGCCCTCTCCCCTCCGCCCTCTCTCCTCCGATCTCTCCCTCCCTCCCTCTCCTCTGATCTCCCTCCCTCCTCCGATCTCCATCCCTCTCTCCCCCGACCTCTCCATCCCTCTCTCCTCCGCCCTCCCTCTCCTCTGATCTCCCTTCCTCTCTCCTCCTACCTCTCCCTCCATCCCTCTCTCCTCCGACCTCTCCCTCCCCCCTCCTCCGACCTCTCCCTCCTCCTCTCCTCCGACCTCCCCCTCTCCTCCCCCTCTCCTCCGACCTCTCCCTCCCCCTCTCCTCCGACCTCTCCCTCCCCCTCTCCTCTGACCTCTCCCTCCCCCTCTCCTCCGACCTCTTTCCCTCCCTCCTCTGATCTCCATCCCTCTCTCCCCCCGACCCCTCCATCTCGCTCTCCTCCGACCTCTCCCTCCCCCCTCTCCTCCGACCTCCCTCCCTCTCTCCCTCCCTCTCCCCCGACCTCCAGCACATTAGTTCCCTGCAAATTTTTCCCCCTCAAGTATTTCTCCAATTCCCTTTTGAAAGTTACTATTGAATCTGCTTCCACCGCCCTTTCAGGCAGCGCATTCCAGATCACAACAACTCGCTGCGTAAAAAACATTCTCCTCATCTCCCCCTCTGGTTCTTTTGCTAATTATCTTCAATCTGTGTCCTCTGGTCACCGACCCTCCCGCCACTGGAAACAGTTTCTCCTTATTTACTCCATCAAAAACATTCATGACTTTGAACGCCTCGATTAAATCTCCTCTTAACCTTCTCTGCTCTAAGGAGAACAATCCCAGCTTCTCCAGTCTCTCCACATCACTGAAGTCCCCCAACCCTGGTACCATTCTAGTGAATCTGTGCACCTTCTCCTCTGATCCCTTGCTCAAGCAGCTGTTGTTCATGCGTGAGCCCAGTGAGTGGGCAGCGGGCAGGCTGTTTGACCATGGGGGCCAGCGCAAGCGATCGCGATCCAGCCCTTGCTCGACGTGCGCGCGCACACACGTACTTTCTGGCAGAGGTGGCTGGAGAGCCACCAGGAGCGGGAATGCTGGCTTGATTCATTCCACCTCGCTCCCCACCCGCCTTTCCCCGCTCCATACAGCGACACTGTCAGCCCCTTCACCCGCCTCCTTCCTGCTGCATTCCCCTCGGGATCAGGCTGGGTGTCGAAGGGGAGAGCTGTGTGCTTTGCGACGGGCAGTCCCCGCATTCGCTGTCTGCGGAGGGAGGGAGAGCGAGGTTCACCTACGTCTGGCGATTTGAGTTTCTCCTGCTTCAGTTCGCATTTCGCCAATTCTTCGCACATTTAACTTCCTTGAAACGGCAACAAGGCCATTTAAAAATAATATTGAGCATAAAATGTGCGTCTTGTTTCTGATCCTGACTGAACTCCCGCCATTTGAGGCTTTCATTCGCGGCGTCGCTGGCAAGGCCAGCATTTATTGCCCACCCCGAATCGCCCTTGAGAAGGTGGTGGTGAGCCGCCTTCTTGAACCGCTGCAGTCCGTGTGGTGAAAGTGCTCCCACAGTGCTGTCATGGTTTGATGTCTTGTTGAGGTCAGTTAAGACTCAGACTGGGTGGGATCCTGTCTGTTCACCTCTGGCCCAAGCTGCTGGGAGTGGAACTCTCCCCCCCTCTGCTGACTGGGAGTGTTTGACGGGACAGTGTAGAGGGAGCTTTACTCTGTATCTAACCCGTGCTGTACCTGCCCTGGGAGTGTTTGATGGGATAGTGTAGAGGGAGCTTTACTCTGTATCTAACCCGTGCTGTACCTGCCCTGGGAGTGTTTGATGGGACAGTGTAGAGGGAGCTTTACTCTGTATCTAACCCGTGCTGCACCTGCCCTGGGAGTGTTTGATGGGACAGTGTAGAGGGAGCTTTACTCTGTATCTAACCCGTGCTGTACCTGCCCTGGGAGTGTTTGACGGGACAGTGTAGAGGGAGCTTTACTCTGTATCTAACCTGTGCTGTACCTGCCCTGGGAGTGGTTGATGGGGACAGTGTAGAGGGTGCTTTACTCTGTATCTAACCCGTGCTGTACCTGCCCTGGCAGTGTTTGATGGGACAGTGAAGTGGTAAAATGTTCCACACACTTGTTATTAATCCAGCTTCACCCCACACAATAAGCAAGCACTGTGCTGATGACTGTGTCTCTGCTGATGTGAATACAAATCCCACCCTAAAGAGATCCAAGTATAAAATATACGGCAAGATTATTGAACGCGGGATATTCGGGGAGATGATTCCCAGCCGGAGCGGTGCAGAGTCCCTGCCCTGCACTTCTGTTACCTGCGGCAGGGTGAGGATGCTCCCTGTCCAGACACAGTGACCCCGGGGTGCGGGGAGGGGTGCAGTCAGTGCGGGAGGGGAGGGTGGGATTTCCGGGTAACTCGTCTTTGAGAAGGATAAAAAAAGCGGAGTTGACATGTACAGCAGGACAATGGAAGTACGCTATTTACTGTATATCTAATCGGCTCCTGGATGATGCACTTCACCTGTGGCCCTTGGCCACGATGTTTCTTGCGCGAGCTTTTAAAACTGGCGAGTGGGGGGCAGTGACTGTAAAGTTTCCTCTTGTCTGCCCCTCGGTAAGTGCCAGATCCTGCAAATATTATTAGACCTGACATTTATTATTATTTCCCTCTGGTATAATTTATTTTTTACAAGAAGGAAGAGCTGGCAAGGAATTTTAAAGATATATATTTTACACACCAGTCTTGTTTTATTGAAATAAATTTGGTTGAAATAACCCCGTCAAGTCTCTGGCGATTATTATTGTTAATATATAAATTGGCAATTTCCCCTTCTCCTCCTCCCCTTCCCCCCCCCCCCCCCCCCAGGTTGACTCTCGCTGGGAGGGGCACGGGAAAACAGACCCCACCCTGCTGTCTCGCCCAAGGAGGGGGGGCTACACGTCACAAAAACATAGAAGATAGGAGCAGCATTCGGCCCCTCGAGCCTGCTCCGCCATTTAATGACATCATGGCTGATCATCCAAATTCAGTACCCTGTCCCGGCTTTCTCCCCATATCCCTTTAGCCTTAAGAAATATATCCAACTCCTTCTTGAATATTATTTAATGAATTGGCCTCCACTGCCTTCTGTGGTAGAGAATTCCACAGGTTCACCACTCTCTGGGTGAAGAAATTCCTCCTCATCTCTGTCCTAAATGGCCTACCCCTTATCCTTAGACTGTGACCCCTGGTTCTGGACTCCCCGGCCATCGGGAACATCCTTCCTGCATCTAGTCTGTCTAGTCCTGTTAGTATTTTATAAGTTTCAATGAGAGTCCCTCTCATTCTTCTAAGCCCAATCGACCCAATCTCTCCTCATACGTCATTCCTGCCATCCCAGGTATCAGCCTGGTGAATCTTCGCTGCACTCCCTCCATGGCAAGAACATCCTTCCTCAGATAAGGCGACCAAAACTGCACACAATACTCAAGGTGTGGTCTCACCAAGGCCCTGTACAACTGCAGCAAGACATCCTTGCTCCTGTACTCGAACCCTCTCGCTACGAAGGCCAACATACCATTCGCCTTCTTAACCGCCTGCTGCACCTGCATGCTTACCTTCAGCGACTGGTGCACAAGGACACCCAGGTCTCGTTGCACTTCCCCTTCTCCCAATCTATTGCCTTCCTGTTTTTGCCACTAAAGTGTGAGCCCGGACATTGAGGCTTGTGGCCCTCCGCAGTCGAATACCCTGCGCCCCTTCTACGGGTTAGCTATATTGTGCAGCCTTCTGCAGTCGAATACCCTGTGCCCCTTCTACGGGTTAGCTATATTGTGTAGCCTTCTGCAGTTGAATATCCCGCCGGCACCCGCCGTCTGCGATCGCACGTGAAAGACTTGGCCCCCTTGGATGAAGGTACCCGGGAACCCGGGGGGAAATGTTGGAGACGGGGTTACACAGGTGGGACACGCGCAATGGACCACAAGTTTAAGCAATCACCCAGGTTAGGTTTTTGGAAATTCTTTATTGAACAGAATTAAAGCAGCAATTTTTTTTTTGTCTTTGTCGACATTAAATAAAAGAGAATAAATTAAAAATAAATTAACACCTTAAATCAGAACCCGATTCCAATGTTTTTTTTTTCCCCACTAAAATTTCCTAAAGGCTGTCCCATATTCCACCTTCGAAACACGTAGAATGCCCAGAGAGCGAGAGAGTGGGGCGCTGCATAATGCGTGGGCGGGGCGCACTCGCTCCGACCGCAATTTTAACAGAAGGTGTGTAAATGGCGAACGCGGTGACCGTTAATTTGCCCCCTGCGTTAATACCATTCCCCTCGCCCGCATCTCTCAGCTCCGGAAAGCGGGAGCGCAGAATTTCTGAGATTAAACAATTCGGGGTGGAATTAATTCAATCCTTTTTGATTATGTACAATAAATATTTAATAGGTGCCGGAGAGAGGGGGAAGGCGAGCTTTGATTGGCGAGCTCAATGCCAGGCCATTCGCTAGTGGATGCTTGAGGCCCTTTGGTCTCTGGTTAAGTTGGAGGATTGTAAAAATACCTGATGTGTGTGTGTGTGTGTGTGTGTGTGTGTGTATATGTGCACGCGGGGTGAGGTGGTGTGTGGGCATTCGGACAGTGTGCTGTGGGGGGGAAATCTTGTCGCTTTTCTTCTCTCAGCCCCTCCCACCCCCCAGCCTGACTAGAAAGCGCATTAAGCTTATGGAGGAGAGGAGTTTCTGTTGATCAGCTTGAGTGTGTGTGTTTTACTCAACACATGAAATGGGAGAGTTCCTGATTACCATCGATTATATAACCCCAATTTTTTGCAACAACTGTTAACGACCTGCGGTGGCGAATGGGGTGGGGCGGGGGCAACAGGTTAAGAAACGGGCGGTGAACGAATGTCTGTATCAGGCTCCCCCCCCCCCGCCGCCGTTTGTTTCACTCTCGTTTCGTGCCCGCTTATAAATTATGATGTCGTTGTGTGTTTTAAGATGTGACGGAGGTTTGGGTTTTTGGTTCCTGTAGCGCACGCTGGGGGAAGGACATCCGCGAGGAGGCTGCGCTGTGGAGCCGCCCTGCACTGGAGATTGGTAGTGGGTGGATTTACTCTTTGGGACAGTTGTTCTCTCCGAACTGGTATCAGGTTATCCAGAATTCCCTGCAAACAGAAGAAGCAATGGCTCCTTCCTCGCGACTGCTTATGGGGAGGGAGGGAGAGGACGAGACACAAATCCACGGTACGAGCTCCGTCACCCAGCACTATGTGAATATTTGCGCCCCGGCAACAGATTTCGGCGCCTCGGGCACCTAAATTACTTTCATATTTTAAAAAAGCTTCTCGGGGGGCGGAGGGGGGAGTGGGACACATTTATCGCCCACCCTCAGCTGCCTCGAGAAGGTGGTCGGGTTTTATTCACCTTTTTTAACAGCAGCCTTTACCTGGGTCGTTTGCCTTTTATTCTCCAGAACAGGATTTACCGAGTTCGGTTTTCTAACTCGTGGCCTCTTGTCCCGTAACCGTGACACGTGGGTGTTTTCCGCAATATTCCCATCGCTCAAAGCTCGAAACTGGGAGGGTGCAAGTGTAGAAGTGCGTTTTAGGAAATAGAAAGCGCATTAAGCTTAGGGAGGGAGGATGTTTCTGGTTCATTTTCCTCCATTTTGATTCTAGCCTTTGTTGCATCCACTTGTAGTGGCGGGGAGTGGGGAGGCACATTATGAATTGGCAGTGCTGCCTGGCGAATTTAAACGCTCCCTCAGCTCTGCTCCGTCTCGCAGGGTCCGATCGTCGTGGGGTTTTTTTTGAACCCTCAGCATCGCCCGTAATGCCGGGCCATGGTCTCCGTGGAGGAGCAGCACTGCCGCTGGCTGTCGCCATCCAGCCCCGGAGGACGAGGGTGGGGGGGAGGGGCAGGGGGTAAAGGGAGGGTACATCGCGTGCAATGCTGTGTGTATCACCCCGCCTGAGGGGAATGGAGCACAATCCCAGGGTGGGAGGACACGACCCCCCCTTAAATGGGAGCCGTTGGGGTTGCTGGTGGATTTTGGGGAGGGGGAGGTGGGGAAAGAAGGGGGTGTTACTGATGGGGTCCAGGTCGTGTTTGGCCGTATTGTCGTGTCGCAATAGAAACTATTGTCTCCAATAATCGCAGAATCTGTCGGAGTGACGTGCGACACGGGTAAATCTGGTTGGGGGGGGGGGGGCGCGGGGTTGGGGCGATTTTAAATCTAATTTCACCCGTCTTCAAACGCAAGAGGTGGAGGTGAAAGAGTGGGGGAATTTCTGGCTTGCAAACCAGGTATTCTGTATGCAAGCCAAGCATCAACAATGGCGGCAGGTTCGAGTATTCTCCCCCCCACCCCCACCGCTCTGAATCACACAGAGCGGGAATGTCCGAGGTCACATCCTCGGGGGGGGGGGGGGGGGGGTGGTGTGAGTGTGTGTTACAGTTAGCCCCAGTGGCCCTGGGTTGGGGGAAATCAGCCATGGTCCCTGCTCCTGATCACTAGAGAGTGACCCCGCGCCCACCCCCCTGTCGGGAAAATGCACCAACGCGGGCTTCAGGCGGGATTGGGCTCGGCTGCGATGCCTCCACAGTTGAACAGCCTCACGGTCCAGACTCGTGCGAGGAAATGAGCGGGGATGGTCTAGGGGTGGGGGTGGGGGTGGGGGTAGGGTTGGGTGGGGGACCGAGACCGACAGGGGGAGAAGAGAAGGAAAAAGATTTGTCGAGACTCAACAGTGGCCTGCCATCGATGACGCTGCGCGCGGGTCTTTCCTGCGTTGTTTCACTCCCGCTGCGCTAACCTACCAACACCTTTAAATATGAAAAGTCAAAGAGTTGCATCCGAAAACAATGATCCAGCGAGGAGGCCCCGTCAGTCTGCGATCGCAGCAAACCCGTCGGCCAGGGAGGAACTGTTCAGGACAAGGGAATGAAATCGGGAAGAGCTCCCATTGTACAGACAGTGTGCTCCACCGGTATGCTGGCTGATATGTCGGAGGGGAAGGGGGTGGTAGGTAGGGGGGAGAAACAGTCCACAGCTCCTTCCTGCAATGAGCTCTCAGCCCTAGAACAGATGGGGGGGGGGGGGGGGAGAAAGAGAGAGGGAGTGGGGCAGAGATGGAAGGTGGGAGAGATAATAGGGCGGAGACAGTGATAGAAGGGAGACGGACGGAGGGAGAGAGACGGAGGGAGAGAAAGGGAGGAGAGAGAAAGGCAGGAGGGAGACGGAGGGAGAGAAAGGGAGGGAGGGAAAGGGAGGAGGGAGCAAGGGAGGAGAGAGAAAGGGAGGGAGAGAGACAGGGAGAGAAAGGGAGGAAAGAGACAGAGGGAGAGAAAGGGAGAGAGACGGAGTGGAGAGGGAGAGGAGGAGTGATGAAGGGAGAAGAGAAATAGAAGGAGATAGTGGAGGTTGGAGAGAAGCAACAGAAAAACAATAAGGGAAGAGAAAGGGGGACAAAAAGAGATTGGTTAATGGCAGGTCAGAGCAGAGCAGCACTCCGCAGAGAGTCAGCAACAAGCACAGCATGCTGCAATCAGCAGCACCTCAATGGATAATGGGTAATTCGCGCCACTCAACAACCGGCTGTAAATTAGCGATCAGATTCCAGGGCCCAGAACTGCTGCAAATAGAGAGAAATCCTCACATACAGCTGGGAATAAAGGCAAGCCACCTGTTGGGAAAGATTTTAAAAAGGTTTGCTCCTAACACTGACCTTCCCATCATTGTATGAGCCCAGATCTTTCACTGTATCTAACCCGTGCTGTATCTGCCCTGGGAGTGTTTGATGGAACAGTGTGGAGGGAGCTTTACTCTGTATCTAACCCCGTGCTGTACCTGCCCTGCGAGTGTTTGATGGGACAGTGTAGAGGGAGCTTTACTCTGTATCTAACCTATGCTGTATCTGCCCTGGGAGTGTTTGATGGGACAGTGTAGAGGGAGCTTTACTCTGTATCTAACCTGTGCTGTACCTGCCGTGGGGGTGATTGATGGGACAGTGTAGAGGGAGCTTTACTCTGTATCTAACCTGTGCTGTACCTGCCCTGGGGGTGATTGATGGGACAGTGTAGGGTCACCAGGAGAATCGTTACAGGAGCATTTGTTTGTTTTTTTACATTAGCCATGATCCATTGCGGTGCGTGTGAAACTAGCTCAGGGTGCTCGGAGGCCTCGCAAGCACTGGGCACACAGAACAAGGCCGAACGTCAAAACTGCGAGCACAGGCCACAGATATATAGAATATATATATGTATATATATAGAAAAATAAAACACATGTTCAACACACACACACACTCGACACACACGCACACAAAAACACACGCAGGGAGCTGGAAATTCCAAATGCGTTTTTCTTCAAACCCCAATTCCATTGGTTGCCGGGCACCAACCAACGTGGAATTTTCCAGGAAGTGAGAGGTCGTGTTTGGTTTTCGCATATCAGCACTTTTTGGGGGTGGGGGGGGAAATAAATAAATAAAATGGATAAATACACAAGACGAAGGCAAGAGAGCATGGCGGGCGGGCGGGATCGGCAGGAAATGGCCGTGCGTCTGATGTCAGCTGGGCGGCTGTAAATGTCAAAAAAGATGGGCGGGCGGAGGAAACGGGAGCTCAAATAATCCTGGCGGACCTTGGTTGACCTGGTCAATGGCCCCTCCCTTCGCTGGGTTGGCGCTGGGCATAGATTTGACGGGGGGGGAGGGAGGGAGGGATGTCCTGTGACTGGGCTGCAAGATGTAAAGTCAAGTGGTGAAGGGCTCAGTGTTTCGACGTCCAACGCCCGCCCAGTGTCCCCCACCGCGGCCACAGAGGTTCCAAGCTCTGTACGGCAGCGACTGTCAGCTTGCCTCAGTCAGTGGGTAGCTCTCTCTCTCGCCTCAGAGTTAGAAAGTCATGGGTTCGAGTCCCCACTCCAGAGACTTGAGCACGTAAGTCAGGCCGACACTCCCAGTGCAGTACTGAGGGAACGCCGCACTGTCGGAGGGGCAGTGCTGAGGGAGCGCCGCACTGTCGGAGGGGCAGTACTGAGGGAGCGCCGCACTGTCGGAGGGGCAGTACTGAGGGAGCGCCGCACTGTCGGAGGGGCAGTACTGAGGGAGCGCCGCACTGTCGGAGGGGCAGTACTGAGGGAACGCCGCACTGTCGGAGGGGCAGTGCTGAGGGAGCGCCGCACTGTCGGAGGGGCAGTACTGAGGGAGCGCCGCACTGTCGGAGGGGCAGTGCTGAGGGAGCGCCGCACTGTCGGAGGGGCAGTACTGAGGGAGCGCCGCACTGTCGGAGGGGCAGTACTGAGGGAGCGCCGCACTGTCGGAGGGGCAGTACTGAGGGAGCGCCGCACTGTCAGAGGGACGGTACTGAGGGAGTGCTGCACTGTTGGAGGGGTAGTACTGAGGGAGCGCCGCACTGTCGGAGGGACAGTACTGAGGGAGCGCCACACTGTCGGAGGGACAGTACCGAGGGAGTGCCACACTGTCGGAGGTGCCATCTTTTGGATGAGACATTAAACCGAGGCCCTGTTGCCCTCAGCTGGAGGTAAGCGATCCCATGGCCTCTGTTGGAAGAAGAGCAGGGGAGTTCGTCCCGGTGTCCTGGGACAGTAGGACAGTATTGATTTTTGGGATCGAGTTTGGATATGATACAGAAATTTCACAAGTTTCAAATAGAATTATTAATACTTCCATTAATCTAACAACTCAAGTAAGGCAAATGAGCAGGAAAAGAGCAGTCTTGTTAGTCTTGTAAAGCACATCAGTCCAAGTATGGGTTACTTGTCGCTCATCTGTCGATAACTGTCCTATGATGAGAGATTGTGTAGAATGGGCCGATACTCCCTGGAGTTTAGAAGAATGAGAGGTGATCTCATTGAAACATCAGATTCTGAGGGGGATTGACGGGGTAGATGCTGAGAGGCTGTTTCCCCTGGCTGGGGAGTCTAGAACCAGGGGTCACAGTCTCAGGATAAGGGGTCGGCCATTGAGGACTGAGATGAGGAGGAATTTCTTCACTCAGAGGGTGGTGAATCTTTGGAATTCTCTGCCCCAGAGGGCTGTGGAGGCTCGGTCGTTGAGTATATTCAAGGCTGAGATCGATAGATTTTTGGACTCTCGGGGAATCGAGGGATCGGGCGGGAAAGTGGAGTCGAGGTCGATGATCAGCCGTGATCGCATTGAATGGCGGAGCAGGCTCGAGGGGCCGAATGGCCGACTCTTGCGCCTAATTCTTAGATAAAAGGAGTGGCCCAATTTTTTAAAAGGCGTAGATATTTCGGGGAGTGTTTGAACAACCCGAGCTATCCCACCCCCACATTTCTCCTTCCACCAACACCACATTACCTGCTCCATCATCTCACTCCCCTTTCTGGGACTGAGCTGCCTACAAAATAAGTGTCCGTTCCTCTTACTGATCCCAGTCTCTGCTTGCTCTGGAATTCTCTTACCGAGGAATCGACAAGACGGAGGAGAGACTCACTGTCACATCAAACACTCCCAGGGCAGGTACAGCACGGGTTAGATACAGAGTAAAGCTCCCTGTACACTGTCCCCATCAAACACTCCCAGGGCAGGTACAGCACGGGTTAGATACAGAGTAAAGCTCCCTCTACACTGTCCCATCAAACACTCCCAGGGCAGGTACAGCACGGGGTAGATACAGAGTAAAGCTCCCTCTACACTGTCCCATCAAACACTCCCAGGGCAGGTGCAGCACGGGTTAGATACAGAGTAAAGCTTCCTCTACACTGTCCCATCAAACTCTCCCAGGGCAGGTACAGCACGGGTTAGATACAGAGTAAAGCTCCCTCTACACTGTCCCATCAAACACTCCCAGGGCAGGTACAGCACGGGTTAGATACAGAGTAAAGCTCCCTCTACACTGTCCCATCAAACACTCCCAGGGCAGGTACAGCACGGGTTAGATACAGAGTAAAGCTCCCTCTACACTGTCCCATCAAACACTCCCAGGGCAGGTACAGCACAGGTTAGATACAGAGTAAAGCTCCCTCTACACTGTCCCATCAAACACTCCCAGGGCAGGTACAGCACAGGGTAGATACAAAGTAAAGCTCCCTCTACACTGTCCCATCAAACACTCCCAGGGCAGGTACAGCACGGGTTAGATACAGAGTAAAGCTCCCTCTAAACTGTCCCATCAAACACTCCCAGGGCAGGTACAGCATGGGTTAGATACGGAGTAAAGCTCCCTCTACACTGTCCCATCAAACACTCCCAGGGCAGGTACAGCACGGGTTAGATACAGAGTAAAGCTCCCTCTACACTGTCCCATCAAACACTCCCAGGGCAGGTACAGCACAGGTTAGATACAGAGTAAAGCTCCCTCTACACTGTCCACACTTCACAGTCAATGAAGTACTTTTTGAAGTGTAATGTGGGAAATGCGGCAGCCAATTTCTGCACAGCAAGCTCCCACAAACAGCAATGTAATAATGACCAGATCATCTGTTTTGGTGATGTTGGTTGAGGGATAAATATTGGGCCCAGGACACCGGGGAGAACTCCCCCCTGCTCTTCTTCCAATAGTGGCCGTGGGATCTTTTACATCCTCTTAGAGAGGGCAGACGGGGGCCTCGGTTTAATGTCTCATCCGATAGACGGCACGATGGTTATGTTACTGGAATAGGTGGCCGAGCATTGGAGGGAGATCGGGCGAGAGGAGCGGATGGATGCACCGACTTGGGAGCCTCTCGGAAGCGGAGAATTGGGACCCAGTGTCTTGTTTCAGGCTCCGAGATCTGAGGGCGTGGGAACCAGCTGGAAGCAAGATGGGTTTGCTTTGGGCGGGAGGAGGTAACGGGACGATGGAGTCAGAGCAAGCGATTGAGGGGAGCGCACGGCAAGCGGGTGGAGCAAGAAACAAACAAAAAAGAAAAGAAAGAGGGCGGACAAATAACCGAGCGAAGGGTCTAGGGGGAAAAAAAAATAGCTTCTGATTACAGAGACCAAACAAAGGGGGGGGGGGGGGGGGGGAAGTCGAGAACGGCACCAAGGCAAGTAACACACCACAACGCTGTACCCACGATGCAACGAGAGGGTTAAAAGGTCACTAAAAGGGGGTTGGGGGAGTGGAAGGAGGAGTGGGGGTCATTAAGAGGAAAAAAAAACAGAACGAAATTTCATTAAAACAACATCGAGTCAACGGGAACCACCGGCAAAGTAAGAGAATGCATGGCACAATCGCAAAAAAAAAGATACTTAGGTCATGCAACGCAGCGATACTGTGACATGACGGTTTTTTGATATCCTTGCACAGAACATCGCATTCCAGTGATGCAACTTACGAGGCATGTGGGCCTACGTCTCCCGTCACAGCTATGGGATGGTGAGGCCGCGTCGGAGAGTGTGACGCTCTGTTTGTGTGTGGGTGTGCGTATCTGCTCTCGTCTCGAGACTTTTTTTGTGGAGTGGCGTAGGGGGGAGTGAAGGGGACAACCCAGGGCGCCGTGATTGGGTTTCCACGGGCTTTGTAAAACTTCTCAAAAAAGGAAAACAGAACCGAAAGAATAACCACAAGGGGGAGAGAGGGAAGGCGGGGAGAGAGGGAAGGTGGGGAGGGAGGGGAGGAGAGAAAAAGAGAGGAAGATGTTGGTGAAGGTAAAAAAAAGGTACAAAAAGAAAAAAGTCAACGTCAGATTTCCTTTATATCGAATCACATTTTTTTCTTTTTAAAAAAAAAACGGTGAGAGGGGGAAACAGAACGAGGGAGGGAGGGAGGTGGGGAGAGAGTCACTCACAGGTAACAGCACAAGGTGGGCGGGTGGGTGGGTGGGGGGAAGACTCAAGGTAGCTTAACCAAAAAAATAGGCACAAACTAAAACAAGGACAGGACACAGCTTCACGCCCAGCCCAGCACCCCACCGCGCCCCGCCCCACCCGACATTCTCATTTCCAACCCTTTCCGCACCGGAGGCGATAAAAATATGGTTTCCAATTCTCCGCAAGGATTGCGATTCCGTAGGAAGGAGTTGCTCCTTTGTCGGGTGCACTGTGTTGCTTGTGGCGGGGGGGTTGGGAGGGAGGGAGGGAGGGCGGTAAGATTCCCTCTCCTCCTCCTTCCACAGGGACGCGCTCCACCCTCCGAGCAGAAGGTGCGCCGTCCGGTTGGTGGAGTGTTTTGCCTCCAGTGGTGCTCAGTCAGGACCACCGGGGTTGTGGTTTTCGAGGTGGGGTAGAATGGACGGATTCGCGGAATGCGCGGGGGTGGGGGGGGTGCGGGAAATAATCTCCTGGAACAGAGCAAGAATCTGGCCAATTTGGTCTCTGTATAGCAGTGGACTTGGCCGCAATAGCCTTGACCGCAATGATCTGGCTTTGGTTGGCAATGGCCTGGACCGCAATGATCTAGCTTTGGTACAGTGGCCTTGACCGCAATGATCTGGCTTTGGTACAATGTCCTGGCCTTGGCCGCAATAGCCTTGACCGCAATGATCTGGCCTTGGTTGGCAATGGCCTTGACCGCAACGATCTGGCTTTGGTACAGTGGCCCGCCCTTGGCCGCAATAGCCTTGACTGCAACGATCTGGCTTTGGTACAGTGGCCCGCCCTTGGCCGCAATAGCCTTGACCGCAATGATCTGGCTTTGGTTGGCAATGGCCTTGACCGCAGTGATCTGGCTTTGGTTGGCAATGGCCTTGGCTGCAGTGATCTGGCTTTGGTACAATGGCCTGGCCTTGGTTGCAATAGCCTTGACCGCAACGATCTGGCCTTGGTTGGCAATGGCCTTGACCGCAACGATCTGGCTTTGGTACAGCGGCCTGGCCTTTGACTAACAGTGGAGGTGCCGTCCGGAAATAAAAGGTTGGGGCTAGGGGACGAACGCGAGACGTTTCAAATTCAAGGGGGCATTTGCACCCGTGCTTCTGAGCCAATCCAAAAGAGGTGGGCGGGGGGGGGGTGGGGTGGTGCGGGGGGGGGGGGGGAAGCGGAGCCATTGTCATGAATTTGCCACCATTTTTATTCTGGGCGGGGAGGAAAGGGTCGATCGTTCAGCCTCACTTGGATGCCATCTTGAAGAATTAAAAATTTGAGAGGAGGGGAGGGGGCGGGGGGGGGGGGGGGAAGAGAAGAAGAATGAAGTGGGTCAATGAGAGGAACAAAAAACTAAAGAGGATAAAGAGGAGGCAGGAAGTAATTGTTGGTCGCATGGCATTACTTCCTGTGTCACGGCATTCTGATCAGTTAAGCTTATGAAAATAAACAAGTTAACACACATTTACAAAGTTAACAAGCACAATATTTAAATATATACATAAAAAAACCTTACTTTCATTAAAAACTTGACTCTTATTGACCCTATACACAAAAAACGCCACTTGTCGATTTTGTTATTGTAATTTGCGCCCCGATGTCAAAACATTAAAATAATTAATATTTAAAGATAGGTCCTTCGGGTTCCCAATGGTAACCGCAATCAATAAAACATGGCAGCTAGATTAATAAAACTGGCTTTCAATTAGTGAGGTTAAAAGATAAATTGAAACCACATCGAGCAAATCTTTCTTGGTTAAGAAACCGGCGCTACCACGGTGAGGCAAAGATGGCGGCTGTGATTTGCCGAGCGCGTGGCGCTGTACGTGCCCCGCCCCTTGAGTTTTTGGGCAAATTACTTCAAACCAAAAAAAAAGACTTCAGTTTCACTGTGAAATATTTGAAGTCCCCGCACAACTTGACTCTGCCCTCTCTCGTTTTCTGCCTGTTGAACTCGCAGACATGAAGAGCATTGCGTGTGTGTGCGATCCTCACTCTCCACACCCTTTAATATCCCACCCAGTCTAATCCCACTCTCCCCCTCACTCCCCGCACCCTTTAATATCCCACCCAGTCTAATCCCACTCTCCCCCTCACTCCCTTTAATATCCCACCCAGTCTAATCCCACTCTCCCCCTCACTCCCCGCACCCTTTAATATCCCACCCAGTCTAATCCCACTCTCCCCCTCACTCCCTTTAATATCCCACCCACTCTAATCCCACTCTCCCCCTCACTCCCCGCACCCTTTAATATCCCACCCAATCTAATCCCACTCTCCCCCTCACTCCCTTTAATATCCCACCCAGTCTAATCCCACTCTCCCCCTCACTCCCCGCACCCTTTAATATCCCACCCAGTCTAATCCCACTCTCCCCCTCACTCTCCACACCCTTTAATATCCCACCCAGTCTAATCCCACTCTCCCCCTCACTCCCCACACCCTTTAATATCCCACCCAGTCTAATCCCACTCTCCCCCTCACTCTCCACACCCTTTAATATCCCACCCAGTCTAATCCCACTCTCCCCCTCACTCCCCACACCCTTTAATATCCCACCCAGTCTAATCCCACTCTCCCCCTCACTCCCCGTACCCTTTAATATCCCACCCAGTCTAATCCCACTCTCCCCCTCACTCCCCATACCCTTTAATATCCCACCCAGTCTAATCCCACTCTCCCCTCACTCCCCGCACCCTTTAATATCCCACCCAGTCTAATCCCACTCTCCCCCTCACTCCCTTTAATATCCCACCCAGTCTAATCCCACTCTCCCCCTCACACCCTTTAATATCCCACCCAGTCTAATCCCACTCTCCCCCTCACTCCCCGCACCCTTTAATATCCCACCCAGTCTAATCCCACTCTCCCCCTCACTCCCCGCACCCTTTAATATCCCACCCAGTCTAATCCCACTCTCCCCCTCACTCCCTGCACCCTTTAATATCCCACCCAGTCTAATCCCACTCTCCCCCTCACTCCCCGCACCCTTCAATATCCCACCCAGTCTAATCCCACTCTCCCCCTCACTCCCCGTACCCTTTAATATCCCACCCAGTCTAATCCCACTCTCCCCCTCACTCCCCGTACCCTTTAATATCCCACCCAGTCTAATCCCACTCTCCCCGTACCCTTTAATATCCCACCCAGTCTAATCCCACTCTGCCCCTCACTCCCCGCACCCTTTAATATCCCACCCAGTCTAATCCCACTCTCCCCCTCCCCGTACCCTTTAATATCCCACCCAGTCTAATCCCACTCTCCCGCTCACTCCCCACACCCTTTAATATCCCACCCAGTCTAATCCCACTCTCCCCCTCACTCCCCGCACCCTTTAATATCCCACCCAGTCTAATCCCACTCTCCCGCTCACTCCCCACACCCTATAATATACCACCCAGTCTAATCCCACTCTCCCCCTCGCTCCCCGCACCCTTTAATATCCCACCCAGTCTAAACCCACTCTCCCCCTCACTCCCCGCACCCTTTAATATCCCACCCAGTCTAATCCCACTCTCCCCACACCCTTCAATATCTCACCCAGTCTAATCCCACTCTCCCCCTCACTCTCCACACCCTTCAATATCTCACCCAGTCTAATCCCACTCTCCCCCTCACTCTCCGCACCCTTTAATATCCCACCCAGTCTAATCCCACTCTCCCCCTCACTCCCCACACCCTTTAATATCCCACCCAGTCTAATCCCACTCTCCCCCTCACTCCCCGTACCCTTTAATATCCCACCCAGTCTAATCCCACTCTCCCCCTCACTCCCCGTACCCTTTAATATCCCACCCAGTCTAATCCCACTCTCCCCCTCACTCCCCATACCCTTTAATATCCCACCCAGTCTAATCCCACTCTCCCCCTCACTCCCCGCACCCTTTAATATCCCACCCAGTCTAATCCCACTCTCCCCCTCACTCCCCACACCCTTCAATATCCCACCCAGTCTAATCCCACTCTCCCCCTCATCCCCGTACCCTTTAATATCCCACCCAGTCCAATCCCACTCTCCCCCTCACTCTCCACACCCTTCAATATCTCACCCAGTCTAATCCCACTCTCCCCCTCACTCCCCACACCCTTTAATATCCCACCCAGTCTAATCCCACTCTCCCCCTCACTCCCCGCACCCTTTAATATCCCACCCAGTCTAATCCCACTCTCCCCCTCACTCTCCACACCCTTCAATATCCCACCCAGTCTAATCCCACTCTCCCCTCACTCTCCACACCCTTTAATATCCCACCCAGTCTAATCCCACTCTCCCCCTCACTCCCCGTACCCTTTAATATCCCACCCAGTCTAATCCCACTCTCCCCCTCACTCCCCGTACCCTTTAATATCCCACCCAGTCTAATCCCACTCTCCCCCTCACTCCCCGTACCCTTTAATATCCCACCCAGTCTAATCCCACTCTCCCCCTCACTCCCCGTACCCTTTAATATCCCACCCAGTCTAATCCCACTCTCCCCCTCACTCCCCGTACCCTTTAATATCCCACCCAGTCTAATCCCACTCTCCCCCTCACTCCCCGCACCCTTTAATATCCCACCCAGTCTAATCCCACTCTCCCCCTCACTCCCCACACCCTTTAATATCCCACCCAGTCTAATCCCACTCTCCCCCACTCCCCGTACCCTTTAATATCCCACCCAGTCTAATCCCACTCTCCCCCTCGCTCCCCACACCCTTTAATATCCCACCCAGTCTAAACCCACTCTCCCCCTCACTCCCCGCACCCTTTAATATCCCACCCAGTCTAATCCCACTCTCCCCACACCCTTCAATATCTCACCCAGTCTAATCCCACTCTCCCCCTCACTCTCCACACCCTTCAATATCCCACCCAGTCTAATCCCACTCTCCCCCTCACTCTCCACACCCTTCAATATCTCACCCAGTCTAATCCCACTCTCCCCCTCACTCTCCACACCCTTCAATATCTCACCCAGTCTAATCCCACTCTCCCCCTCACTCTCCACACCCTTTAATATCTCACCCAGTCTAATCCTACTCTCCCCCTCACTCCCCACACCCTTAAATATCCCACCCAGTCTAATCCCACTCTCCCCCCTCACTCCCCGTACCCTTTAATATCCCACCCAGTCTAATCCCACTCTCCCCCTCACTCCCCGCACCCTTTAATATCCCACCCAGACTAATCCCACTCTCCCCCTCACTCCCCGCACCCTTTAATATCCCACCCAGTCTAATCCCACTCTCCCCCTCACTCCCCGCACCCTTTAATATCCCACCCAGTCGAATCCCACTCTCCCCCTCACTCCCCGCACCCTTTAATATCCCACCCAGTCTAATCCCACTCTCCCCCTCACTCCCCATACCCTTTAATATCCCACCCAGTCTAATCCCACTCTCCCCCTCACTCCCCGCACCCTTTAATATCCCACCCAGTCTAATCCCACTCTCCCCCTCACTCCCTTTAATATCCCACCCAGTCTAATCCCACTCTCCCCCTCACACCCTTTAATATCCCACCCAGTCTAATCCCACTCTCCCCCTCACTCCCCGCACCCTTTAATATCCCACCCAGTCTAATCCCACTCTCCCCCTCACTCCCCGCACCCTTTAATATCCCACCCAGTCTAATCCCACTCTACCCCTCACTCCCTGCACCCTTTAATATCCCACCCAGTCTAATCCCACTCTCCCCCTCACTCCACGCACCCTTCAATATCCCACCCAGTCTAATCCCACTCTCCCCCTCACTCCCCGTACCCTTTAATATCCCACCCAGTCTAATCCCACTCTCCCCCTCACTCCCCGTACCCTTTAATATCCCACCCAGTCTAATCCCACTCTCCCCGTACCCTTTAATATCCCACCCAGTCTAATCCCACTCTGCCCCTCACTCCCCGCACCCTTTAATATCCCACCCAGTCTAATCCCACTCTCCCCCTCCCCGTACCCTTTAATATCCCACCCAGTCTAATCCCACTCTCCCGCTCACTCCCCACACCCTTTAATATCCCACCCAGTCTAATCCCACTCTCCCCCTCACTCCCCGCACCCTTTAATATCCCACCCAGTCTAATCCCACTCTCCCGCTCACTCCCCACACCCTTTAATATCCCACCCAGTCTAATCCCACTCTCCCCCTCGCTCCCCGCACCCTTTAATATCCCACCCAGTCTAAACCCACTCTCCCCCTCACTCCCCGCACCCTTTAATATCCCACCCAGTCTAATCCCACTCTCCCCACACCCTTCAATATCTCACCCAGTCTAATCCCACTCTCCCCCTCACTCTCCACACCCTTCAATATCTCACCCAGTCTAATCCCACTCTCCCCCTCACTCTCCGCACCCTTTAATATCCCACCCAGTCTAATCCCACTCTCCCCCTCACTCCCCACACCCTTTAATATCCCACCCAGTCTAATCCCACTCTCCCCCTCACTCCCCGTACCCTTTAATATCCCACCCAGTCTAATCCCACTCTCCCCCTCACTCCCCGTACCCTTTAATATCCCACCCAGTCTAATCCCACTCTCCCCCTCACTCCCCATACCCTTTAATATCCCACCCAGTCTAATCCCACTCTCCCCCTCACTCCCCGCACCCTTTAATATCCCACCCAGTCTAATCCCACTCTCCCCCTCACTCCCCACACCCTTCAATATCCCACCCAGTCTAATCCCACTCTCCCCCTCATCCCCGTACCCTTTAATATCCCACCCAGTCCAATCCCACTCTCCCCCTCACTCTCCACACCCTTCAATATCTCACCCAGTCTAATCCCACTCTCCCCCTCACTCCCCACACCCTTTAATATCCCACCCAGTCTAATCCCACTCTCCCCCTCACTCCCCGCACCCTTTAATATCCCACCCAGTCTAATCCCACTCTCCCCCTCACTCCCCGCACCCTTTAATATCCCACCCAGTCTAATCCCACTCTCCCCCTCACTCCCCGTACCCTTTAATATCCCACCCAGTCTAATCCCACTCTCCCCCTCACTCCCTGCACCCTTTAATATCCCACCCAGTCTAATCCCACTCTCCCCCTCACTCCCCACACCCTTCAATATCTCACCCAGTCTAATCCCACTCTCCCCTTCACTCCCCGTACCCTTTAATATCCCACCCAGTCTAATCCCACTCTCCCCCTCATCCCCGTACCCTTTAATATCCCACCCAGTCTAATCCCACTCTCCCCGCACCCTTTAATATCCCACCCAGTCTAATCCCACTCTCCCCCTCACTCCCCGCACCCTTTAATATCCCACCCAGTCTAATCCCACTCTCCCCCTCACTCCCCGCACCCTTTAATATCCCACCCAGTCTAATCCCACTCTCCCGCTCATTCCCCGTACCCTTTAATATCCCACCCAGTCTAATCCCACTCTCCCCCTCACTCCCCGCACCCTTTAATATCCCACCCAGTCTAATCCCACTCTCCCCCTCACTCCCCGTACCCTTTAATATCCCACCCAGTCTAATCCCACTCTCTCCCTCACTCCCCGCACCCTTTAATATCTCACCCAGTCTAATCCCACTCTCCCCCTCACTCCCCGTACCCTTTAATATCCCACCCAGTCTAATCCCACTCTCCCCCCATCCCCGCACCCTTTAATATCCCACCCAGTCTAATCCCACTCTCCCCCTCACTCCCCGCACCCTTTAATATCCCACCCAGTCTAATCCCACTCTCCCCCTCACTCCCCACACCCTTTAATATCCCACCCAGTCTAATCCCACTCTTCCCCCTCACTCCCTTTAATATCCCACCCAGTCTAATCCCACTCTCCCCCTCACTCCCCATACCCTTTAATATCCCACCCAGTCTAATCCCACTCTCCCCCTCACTCCCCGCACCCTTTAATATCCCACCCAGTCTAATCCCGCACCCTTTAATATCCCACCCAGTCTAATCCCATTCTCCCCCTCACTCCCCATACCCTTTAATATCCCACCCAGTCTAATCCCATTCTCCCCCTCACTCCCCATACCCTTTAATATCCCACCCAGTCTAAACCCACTCTCTCCCTCACTCCCCGCACCCTTTAATACTCCTCTGTTTCCAACCAAATATTGAAATGATGGTCTCTTTTTAATTATTTTAGGGATTCTTTTAAATCTGTGCCGTCTTGTTCCCATCTCACTGACCAGTGGAAACAATCCCTCACCCGCCTGCAACCCTCCCTAATCTCGAAGAACTCCTGGTGATAAATGCCCCAGCTTTACAAATCTTTCTTCAGCTTTGTAACCCTCCAATTCTGGGAAAGATCCCAGTGAATCTACGCTGCACATTTCCCCTTTCTTCCGCCTCCTTCCTATTAAGGGAGCGCCCACCCCTGTACCCAGGCCCCTCCACCTGGGGCCGAAGTCGGAGATTAACGTCCATTTTGTTTTTGCTCTCAGGCAGAGTTAGACACACTCCTTCCAGCTCAGCGCGACAGCGCACACGCCCGCCCCCACCCACCCACGGGGAGTCACGGTGAGAAGGCATTTCCGATCTGGGAGGGGGAGGGAAGTCTCTCTGCTGGCACAAAAATGGGGATGCGGAGCGGGGAAACGGACGATCCCAGGGCCGGAATCGGGCCCAGCGCTGATACGGAGCAGGGAAACCGCAAAAACCTGACGTTTGACGGCTCGCGGTTTGACTCCGGACGTTCTCTGCTCTTTAATTTAGCCTCGGGCCGACTGGCCGTCGCGTGGGTGTTTAGACCGCGGGCGGCTCGCGCTGCAGGGTGGGGGGTGTGGATCCTCGGCCTTTAATCTCACGTTACCTGCTCGCCTAGTACGGTCGGTTGGCGTCTTTCGGCCTCTTCAGCTGGACCTTTAACCTTTTCATGCCGATCTGGAAGCCGTTCATGGCTTGGATGGAGGCCTGGGCGCTGGCAGGATGGTCGAAGCTTACGAAACCTGGCCGGCATTGGGAGAGTCAAGACAGTCAGAGCCATGGCTTCAGCCTATCACCGCGCCCCTGGCACCCCGCTCCACCGTCCCCCCACCCCGCCACTCTCCCTGCGAGACCCAGTTCCACGGGCGGCCCTCCAGTACCTTTCCCTGACCGTCCTTTCGAAGGGGCGGTACTGAGGGAGAGCCGCACTGTCGGAGGGGCGGTACTGAGGGAGCGCCGCACTGTCGGAGGGATGGTACTGAGGGAGCGCCGCACTGTCGGAGGGGCGGTACTGAGGGAGCGCCGCACTGTCGGAGGGACGGTACTGAGGGAGCGCCGCACTGTCGGAGGGGCGGTACTGAGGGAGCGCCGCACTGTCGGAGGGACGGTACTGAGGGAGCGTCGCACTGTCGGAGGGGCGGTACTGAGGGAGCGCCGTACTGTCGGAGGGGCGGTACTGAGGGAGCGCCGCACTGTCGTAGGGACGGTACTGAGGGAGCGCCGCACTGTCGGAGGGGCGGTACTGAGGGAGCGCCGCACTGTCGGAGGGACGGTACTGAGGGAGCGCCGCACTGTCGGAGGGGCGGTACTGAGGGAGTGCCGCACTGTCGGAGGGGCGGTACTGAGGGAGCGCCGCACTGTCGGAGGGACGGTACTGAGGGAGCGCTGCACTGTCGGAGGGGCAGTACTGAGGGAACGCCGCACTGTCGGAGGGGCGGTACTGAGGGAGCGCCGCACTGTCGGGGAGTCAGTACTGAGGGAGCACTGCACTGTCGGAGGGGCAGTACTGAGGGAGCACCGCACTGTCGGAGGGGCAGTACTGAGGGAACGCCGCACTGTCGGAGGGACGGTACTGAGGGAGCGCCACACTGTCGGAGGTGCCGTCTTTTGGATAAGACGTTAAACCGAGGCCCCGTCTGCCCTCTCAGGTGGATGTAAAAAATCCCACGGCCACTATTGGAAGAAGAGCAGGGGGGAGTTCTCCCCGGTGTCCTGGGGCCAATATTTATCCCTCAACCAACATCACTAAAACAGATGATCTGGTCATTATCACATTGCTGTTTGTGGGAGCTTGCTGTGCGCAAATTGGCTGCCGTGTTTCCTACATTACAACAGTGACCACACTTCAAAAAAAGTCCTTCATTGGCTGTAAAACGCTTTGGGACGTCCTGAGGGGGTGAAAGGCGCTGGAGAAACACGAGTCTTTCTTTATATTCAAGAGAATTTAAACTCTAACTAGCAGTGTTAACCTCACCGGGAATCTTAGGGTGACATAAAGATTAAACAATGCCCTAAAAATGAATCTGGATTCGCCCCCGCCTCTCGGGGTTTTTTCGGCACTCACCGAAACATTTACTCTGATTCGTTGCCCGATCGACAAACACTTTTGCGGAAATGACATTCCCGAACGGCAGAAACATCTGGAGCAGCTCGAAGTCAGTGAATTCCTGAGGCAGGTGGTAGATGAAGATGTTGCAGCCTTCCGGACCTTCACGGGGCGAAACAGAGACACGTCACCACAGGGCAACGAAGGAATGATTCGACATTGGAGCTGTCGCCCCATCCCCAATTCCTCCCCCGATCCCTCCGCTTCCCCGCTCCCATCCCAACCCTCTCACACCCATCCTCCCCCGATCATACCTCCCGCCCCCCGCCGTATAAAATTCTGACAGGGCTAGACAGACTGGATGCAGGGAGGATGTTTCCCCTGGCTGGGGGGGGTCTAGAACGAGGGGTCACAGTCTCAGGATACGGGGTAGGACATTTAGGACTGAGATGAGGAGAAATGTCTTCACTCAGAGGGTGGTGAACCTGTGGAATTCTCTACCGCAGAAGGCTGTGGAGGCCAAGTCACTGAATATATTTAAAAAGGAGATAGATAGATTTCTAGACGCAAAAGTCTACATGGACTTCAGTAAGGCTTTTGACAACGTCCCGCATGGGAGATGGGTCAAGAAGGTAAGAGCCCATGGGATCCAGGGCAATTTGGCACATTGGATCCAAAATTGGCTTAGTGGCAGGAGGCAGAGGGTGATGGTCGAAGGTTGTTTTTGTGACTGGTAGCCTGTGTCCAGTGGGGTACCGCAGGGATCGGTGCTGGGTCCCTTGCTGTTTGTAGTGTACATTAATGATTTAGATATGAATGTAGGAGGTATGATCAGTAAGTTCGCAGATGACACGAAAATTGGTGGAGTGGATAATAGCGAGGAGGGAAGCCTCAGGCTACAGGACGATATAGACGGGTTGGTCAGATGGGCAGAACAGTGGCAAATGGAATTTAACCCTGAAAAGTGTGAGGTGATGCATTTTGGGAGGACTAACAAGGCAAGGGAATACACAATGAATGGTAGGACCCTAGGAAGGACAGAGGACCAGAGGGACCTTGGTGTGCATGTACATAGATCCCTGAAGGCAGCAGGACAGGTAGGTAAGGTGGTTAAAAAGGCATATGGGATACTTGCCTTCATTAGCCGAGGCATAGAATATAAGAGCAGGGAGGTTATGATGGAGCTGTACAAAACGCTAGTTAGGCCACAGCTGGAATACTGTGTGCAGTTCTGGTCGCCACACTATAGGAAGGATGTGATTGCATTGGAGAGGGTGCAGAGGAGATTCACCAGGATGTTACCTGGGCTGGAGCGCTTCAGCTATGAAGAGAGACTGGACAGGCTGGGGTTGTTTTCCTTGGAGCAGAGAAGGCTGAGGGGGGACCTGATTGAGGTGTACAAAATTATGAGGGGCATAGATAGGGTAGATAGAAAGGAACTTTTCCCCTTAGTAGAGGGGTCAGTAACCAGGGGGCATACGTTAAAGGCGCTATATAAATACAAGTTGTTGTTGTTGTATCTGGAGGTCCCGCACAGGCCGCTCAGCGATTTTTCGATGGGAAAAAAGCCACGCGTGAGCGGAAATCTGGACGGGCCGCGCCGCCAGTTAAAAGGGACAGCGCACGCAAAAAAAAATGAGCGTGAACACTGTCCCCTACCCTGCCCCGATCCCACCTCTCCCCTGCTCCTCTCCCCCAGCCCTCCCCCTTCCCAGTCTGCACCCCGCCCCACTGCCCCGCCTGAGCCCAGACAGGGCAGTGTCTGCATGGAGGGACCAGAGCCGAGAGCAGTCCCACAGACGCTCGATATCCGGAGCACGCCCAGCGCCCTCCCCACTCCCGTCACTCTGCCCCTCTCTAGTCCGGAGGTGTGGAGCCTGGCAGTTGCCTCAAGACCACGCCACGCCGCGCGCCCACTGCGCCCCTCGGAGCGAAGATTCTGCCACCTACCCTCTCGCTGCTGCTGCTGCTGAGACACGAGAGCTGGTTGCTGTGGAAACGCCTGGCTGACAATCCCGTAAGTGGCCGGATAGGCTGCTGTTAACAGACAGAAAAGGGGAACAGACTCAGCCGTCTGGGATACACCGTCTCCATCAGCACTTCTCTCCAAATCAGTGCTTGAACCTGGTATAATCGCTTTCAACACCACTCCCAGGGCAGGGACAGCACGGGTTAGATACAGAGTAAAGCTCCCTCTACACTGTCCCATCAAACACTCCCAGGGCAGGTACAGCACGGGTTAGATACAGAGTAAAGCTCCCTCTACACTGTCCCATCAAACACTCCCAGGGCAGGTACAGCACGGGTTAGATACAGAGTAAATCTCCCTCTACACTGTCCCATCAAACACTCCCAGGGCAGGTACAGCACGGGTTAGATACAGAGTAAATCTCCCTCTACACTGTCCCATCAAACACTCCCAGGGCAGGTACAGCACGGGTTAGATACAGAGTAAAGCTCCCTCTACACCGTCCCATCAAACACTCCCAGGCCAGGTACAGCACGGGTTAGATACAGAGTAAAGCTCCCTCTACACTGTCCCATCAAACACTCCCAGGGCAGGTACAGCACGGGTTAGATACAGAGTAAAGCTCCCTCTACACTGTCCCATCAAACACTCCCAGGGCAGGGACAGCACGGGTTAGATACAGAGTAAAGCTCCCTCTACACTGTCCCATCAAACACTCCCAGGGCAGGGACAGCACGGGTTAGATACAGAGTAAAGCTCCCTCTACACTGTCCCATCAAACACTCCCAGGGCAGGTACACCACGGGTTAGATACAGAGTAAAGCTCCCTCTACACTGTCCCATCAAACACTCCCAGGGCAGGTACAGCACGGGTTAGGTACAGAGTAAAGCTCCCTCTACACTGTCCCATCAAACACTCCCAGGGCAGGTAAAGCACGGGTTAGATACAGAGTAAAGCTCCCTCTACACTGTCCCATCAAACACTCCCAGGGCAGGTACAGCACGGGTTAGATACAGAGTAAAGCTCCCTCTACACTGTCCCCATCAAACACTCCCAGGGCAGGTACAGCACGGGTTAGATACAGAGTAAAGCTCCCTCTACACTGTCCCATCAAACACTCCCAGGGCAGGTACAGCACGGGTTAGATACAGGGTAAAGCTCCCTCTACACTGTCGCATCAAACACTCCCAGGGCAGGTACAGCACGGGTTAGATATAGAATAAAGCTCCCTCTACACTGTCCCATCAAACACTCCCAGGGCAGGTACAGCACGGGTTAGATACAGAGTAAAGCTCCCTCTACACTGTCCCATCAAATACTCCCAGGGCAGGTACAGCACGGGTTAGATACAGAGTAAAGCTCCCTCTACACTGTCCCATCAAACACTCCCAGGGCAGGTACAGCATGGGTTAGATACAGAGTAAAGCTCCCTCTACACTGTCCCCATCAAACACTCCCAGGGCAGGTACAGCACGGGTTAGATACAGAGTAAAGCTCCCTCTACACTGTCCCCATCAAACACTCCCAGGGCAGGTACAGCACGGGTTAGATACAGAGTAAAGCTCCCTCTACACTGTCCCATCAAACACTCCCAGGGCAGGTACAGCACGTGTTAGATACAGTAAAGCTCCCTCTACACTGTCCCATCAAACACTCCCAGGGCAGGTACAGCACGGGTAAGATACAGAGTAAAGCTCCCACTACACTGTCCCATCAAACACTCCCAGGGCAGGTACAGCACGGGTTAGATACAGAGTAAAGCTCCCTCTACACTGTCCCATCAAACACTCCCGGGGCAGGTACAGCACGGGTTAGATACAGAGTAAAGCTCCCTCTACACTGTCCCATCAAACACTCCCAGGGCAGGTGCAGCACGGGTTAGATACAGAGTAAAGCTCCCTCTACACTGTCCCATCAAACACTCCCAGGGCAGGTACAGCACAGGTTAGATACAGAGTAAAGCTCCCTCTACACTGTCCCATCAAACACTCCCAGGGCAGGTGCAGCACGGGTTAGATACAGAGTAAAGCTCCCTCTACACTGTCCCATCAAACACTCCCAGGGCAGGTACAGCACGGGTTAGATACAGAGTAAAGCTCCCTCTACACTGTCCCATCAAACACTCCCAGGGTAGGTACAGCACGGGTTAGATACAGAGTAAAGCTCCCTCTACACTGTCCCATCAAACACTCCCAGGGCAGGTACAGCACGGGTTAGATACAGAGTAAAGCTCCCTCTACACTGTCCCCATCAAACACTCCCAGGGCAGGTACAGCACGGGTTAGATACAGAGTAAAGCTCCCACTACACTGTCCCATCAAACACTCCCAGGGCAGGTACAGCACGGGTTAGATACAGAGTAAAGCTCCCTCTACACTGTCCCAGCCATTGTTTAGGGCTCTGTTGATGCACCGATGTAGAGGCTCTACGCTTGTACCTGTTAAATTACCCCAGACTGATTCTACCTGGGAGCCCCGGGGAGGCAGGTCCAATCAGTGTGGACTGGATTTGAGTCCGGCCCCGGGGGCTGTACGGAGATTATCAAATCCCACTGCTCCAGCTGGCTCGGTTTTGAACGCTGCACCTTGCTGTTTATCCTTTGAACGGCCGCTCTACAACGTCAGCTGGCCCTGCCGGTACTTTGACCGCCTGCCGCGGACAGGCCGGCACGATGGCGTGTTAACATGGGACGGCTCTGACTGACTGCGACACCTGAAGGCCACACGCTCGTCATTCATTGGGGGGCCGAGCAGCGCGAGGGTGGGGGGTGGGCGTGCGCTGTTACCTGTGTAGTGCTGCATTCCTGCGTACGCTTGTTGTAGGGGGTCCATGGCTGTGGCTGCAGCAGCCTGGCTTTGTGCTGCGGGATAAAGTACCGTGGATTAGTCGACTGTGTCGCTCAGCGTCCAGCTCTCTCAACCCAGCACCCGCCCACCCACACCCACCCACCTCACCCAGCACCCGGGCACCTTGTGCAGCACCCACCCACCCACCTAGCTCAGCACCCACCCACCTCGCCCATCCAACCACCCATCCAGCCACCTTGCCCACCCAGCCACCTCACCCAGCACCCGGGCACCTTGTGCAGCACCCACCCACCCATCTCGCCCACCCACGAACCTTGTGCAGCACCCACACCATAGAGACAGAGAGAGAGACTCAAAGAGACAGAGAGAGAGACACACACACACACACACACACACACACACAGAGGGATAGAGAGAGGGGAAAGCAATTAGCAATCAATCAACTCAAGCTCTCTTGGACACCTTTCTGGAAAATACATACACACACAATAAAGAAGGCGTAAACCAGGCAGTGAATAACCTAAATAATATTTTTGATAAGTTGGCATCAATGTCAAACTTGAAAGTTCGCAAGAATAAACCCAAAACAAAAAACTACGAAAAATGGTTTGACTCAGATTGCCAGAACATGAGGAAAAAACTCAGAAAAATATCAAACCAAAAACACAGACAGCCAGAAAACGAGGAATTACGCCTTGCTTATTGTCAGGCACTAACACAATACAAACGCACACTCAGAACCAAGAAAGAGCAGTATATTAAGAATACACTCAGCTCCATTGAGGAATCCATTGATTCCAATTGTTTCTGGGACAACTGGAATACACTACACAAAAAACAACACGACGAATTGGCCATTCAAAACGAAGACACATGGGAAAACCATTTTGAAAAATTATACCAGAAAAACACACTAAGCCCAGAGCAACACCAAATATGCAAAAAACTGGAAAATCTCGAATTTGCCATAAAAGATAACCAAAACCCGCTAGACCCCATAATAACTGAAAAAGAGCTAGTTGAAAAACTCAAGGACCTGCGACCAGGAAAAGCTTGCGGTGCAGACGGCATCCTAAGCGAGATGATTAAACACACGGACGATAAAATGAAATTGGCTATCCTAAAACTCTTCAACTTGGTTCTGAGTGTCGGTTACTTCCCTGATATCTGGAACAAAGGACTCATAACGCCCATATACAAAAGTGGAGACAAAGCTGACCCAAATAACTATCGAGGCATCTGTGTAAACAGTAACCTGGGGAAGGTATTCTGTAGTATCATAAACAAAAGACTTATAAACTTCCTTGAGGAGCACAATGTCTTGCGTAAAAGCCAAATTGGATTCCTACCAAACTATAGAACATCAGGTCATGGCCTAGAAATTCAGTGGGCTGCGCCACCAGTTAGCGCCCAAAGAGGGCACTCAGTGGCTTTAGCGCCACTGGCCACACCTACCGCGATATTTAGCGGGGCGCTAATGGCGGCGTTAGGCTGTAGCGCTGCG
>NW_028225185.1:6265246-6302746 GCF_052327205.1 Somniosus microcephalus | reverse complement strand
TTTTTCAAAACTCTGTCTCTCTCCACCTTAAATATATTTAATGACCCAGCCTCCACAGCCCTCTGGGGCAGAGAATTCCACAGATTCACCACCCTCTGAGAGAGGAAATTGCCCCTCATTTCCGATTTAAATGGACGACCCCTTATTCTGAAACTATGCCCCTAGTTCTAGATTCCGCCACGAGGGGAAACATCATCTCTGCATCTACCCTGTCAATCCCTCCTCAGAATCTTTTCTGTTTCAATAAGATCAGTTAGCTGGGGTGGGGTTTCGGGTGCTCGTGTCCCCGCCCCACCAGGGTACGATTGACCCCAGGGCTCCTCCCCTCCACCAGCGCGCGGCGGACTCACCTGACGTTGACGTTAGCGGGGTGGCGATCAGGCCGTTTGCGTTAATGGCGGCTACCTGCTGCATCTGCACCGCGGTGGCCATGGGGTTCAAGTACGTGGTCTGTGCTGCAGCCATCAGGGCTGCCTGCTGCTGCATCAACTGCTGGGAGGGGAGAGCGGGAGTTGGAAAAACACAGCGTGAGACGGGAGGCCGAGACACAGGCCCACCCGCGGTTCCTCAATCACAATCATCAGTAAATGTCTGGTTATAGGCAATCTCTCCCCACCTGCCCGTGACTGGCTGGCGCCAGGGGTCGCGCACTGACCATTCAGTGGGGCTCGCGCACTGACCTGTCAGTGGGGCTCGCGCACTGACCTGCCAGTGGGGCACACGCACTGACCTGCCAGTGGGGCTCGCGCACTGACCTGCCAGTGGGGCTCGCGCACTGACCTGTCAGTGGGGCTCGCGCACTGACCTGTCAGTGGGGCTCGCGCACTGACCTGTCAGTGGGGGTCGCGCACTGACCTTTCAGTGGGGGTCGCGCACTGACCTTTCAGTGGGGGTCGCGCACTGACCTTTCAGTGGGGGTCGCGCACTGACCTTTCAGTGGGGGTCGCGCACTGACCTTTCAGTGGGGGTCGCGCACTGACCTTTCAGTGGGGGTCGCGCACTGACCTTTCACTGGGGATCGCGCTCTGACCTTTCACATCTGCGGTCAGTCCAGTCTGACGGGAGGGTCCGGCGTTTGGGGCCGTCTCACTCCAGCTCCTGGTTGAGTGGAGGCCCAGTGTACAAAACCGCGACAAATTCAGCACAGGACCCGCGATCTCACGCTGAGCGAGAGACTGGGAGACACCCGCCAGGTATCTGGGCACTGGTGTCTCTGGAGGCACTTAGACATGGTTGCCCCCATTTGGGTCGGGGCCTGGACACCGTGTGGGCGAGTTCCCTGCTCACATACCGCCTGTGTGTACGCACTGTACGCTCCGAACTGTATGGCCATTGGACTGAACATCCCGAGCTGCCCGGCCACCTGCTGCATCCGACGGAGCGTTCGCTCTTTGTCGGTGTCCGCAAACTTCACCACCAGGCTCGACGAAGCCCCCTGTCCAGCAAACAGAGAGGTGTGAGAAGTCAGCACGAGAATCTGACCCTGCTTCGCTCAGTGAGGGCCAATCTGGTCAAGGTTAGTCACTCCAAACAAACACACGCAACAAAGTCCAAATGGACCCACACCCCTTCCCATTCACTCCCATTGTACACAATCCCAATGGACCCAAACCCCATCCCATTCACTCCCATTGTACACAATCCTAATGGCCCCAAACTCCTTCCCATTCACTCCCATTGTACACAATTCCAATGGACCCAAACCCCTTCCCATTCACTCCCATTGTACACAATCCCAATGGACCCAAACCGCTTCCCATTCACTCCCATTGTACACAATCCCAATGGACCCAAACCCCTTCCCATTCACTCCCATTGTACAGAATCCCAATGGGACCAAACCCCTTCCCATTCACTCCCATTGTACACAATCCCAGTGGACCCAAACCCCTTCCCATTCACTCCCATTTTACAGAATCCCAATGGGTCCAAACCCCTTCCCATTCACTCCCATTGTACACAATCCCAATGGACCCAAACCCCTTCCCATTCACTCCCATTGTACACAATCCCAATGGACCCAAACCCCTTCCCATTCACTCCCATTGTACACAATCCCAATGGACCCAAACCCCTTCCCATTCACTCCCATTGTACACAATCCCAATGGACCCAAACCCCTTCCCATTCACTCCCATTGTACACAATCCCAATGGACCCAAACCCCTTCCCATTCACCCCCATTGTCCACAATCCCAATGGACCGAAAGTCCTTCCCATTCACTCCCGTCATTCTCAATCCCAATGGACCCAAACCCCTTCCCATTCACTCCCATTGTACACAATCCCAATGGACCCAAAGCCCTTCCCATTCACTCCCACTGTACACAATCCCAATGGACCCAAACCCCTTCCCATTCACTCCCATTGTACAGAATCCCAATGGACCCAAACCCCTTCCCATTCACTCCCATAGTACAGAATCCCAATGGACCCAAACCCCTTCCCATTTACTCCCATTGTACACAATCCCAATGGACCCAAACCCCTTCCCATTCACTCCCATTGTACAGAATCCCAATGGACCCAAACCCCTTCTCATTCACTCCCATTGTACAGAATCCCAATGGACCCAAACCCCTTCCCATTCACTCCTATTGTACAGAATCCCAATGGACCCAAACCCCTTCCCATTCACTCCCACTGTACACAATCCCAATGGACCCAAACCCCCTCCCATTCACTCCCATTGTACACAATCCCAATGGACCCAAACCCCTTCCCATTCACTCCCACTGTACACAATCCCAATGGACCCAAACCCCTTCCCATTCACTCCCATTGTACACAATCCCAATGGACCAAACCCCTTCTCATTCACTCCCATTGTACAGAATCCCAATGGACCCAAACTCCTTCCCATTTACTCCCATTGTACAGAATCCCAATGGACCCAAATCCCTTCCCATTTACTCCCATTGTACAGGATCCCAATGGACCCAAACCCCTTCCCATTCACTCCCATTGTACAGAATCCCATTGGCCCCAAACCCCTTCCCATTCACTCCTTTTGTACACAATCCCAATGAACCCAAACCCCTTCCCACTCACTCCCATTGTACACAATCCCAATGGACCCAAACCCCTTCCCATTCACTCCCATTGTACACAATCCCAATGGCCCCAAACCCCTTCCCATTCACTCCCATTGTACACAATTCCAATGAACCCAAACCCAGTCACTCCCACTGTACACAATCCCAATGGACCCAAACCACTTCCCATTCACTCCCATGGTCTAGAGAACCTGGTCCAATGTGAAAACGTTACTCAGTTATCAGCTGACTTGAAGGAGCCACGTCTTCCCTTAGTGTCTGTTCCCCATTTCTAGTTCATCAGGAGAAACCAGACCCTGCGGGCTCAGCGAGGACAGGGTATCAATCTATCACCTCACCCCATAGCCGCTGCTGTCAGCTGTGCACCGGACAGTGCTGGCTCCATTAGTTGCATAGTCCACAGTCTGGACTGCCCCGACCTCTAGGCTGATGGAGTGAGATCCAGACGCCTGGTAGGAAGAGAAAACGGGGTCAAGATCAATGGCAACAACAAAAAAATTAACCCCCCCAGTCAGAACACATTTCTGTTCCCGTAGTACATTTCTTTCCTCATTCAAGTGTCAGCTTGGCTCAGTCAGAAGGTCGTGAGTTTGAGTCCCACTCCAGAGACTTGAGCACATAATCCAGGCCGACACTCCCAGTGCAGAGCTGAGGGAGCGCCGCACTGTCGGAGGGGCTGTACTGAAGGAGCGCCGCACTGTCGGAGGGGCAGTACTGAGGGAGCGCTGCACTGTCAAGAGGGGCAGTGCCGAGGGAGCACCGCACTGTCGAACCTGCACTGTCAGAGGGGCAGTACTGTTGGAGCGCTGCACTGTCGGAGGGGCAGTACTGAGGGAGCGCCGCACTGTCGGAGGGGCAGTACTGAGGGAGCGCTGCACTGTCAAGAGGGGCAGTGCCGAGGGAGCACCGCACTGTCGAACCTGCACTGTCAGAGGGGCAGTACTGTTGGAGCGCTGCACTGTCGGAGGGGAAGTACCAAGGGAGCGCTGCACTGTCGGAGGGGCAGTTCTGAGGGAGCACTGCACTGTTGGAGGGGCAGTACTGAGGGAGCGCCGCATTGTCGGAGGGGCAGTACTGAGGGAGCGCCGCACTGTCGGAGGGGCAGTACTGAGGGAGCGCCGCACTGTCGGAGGGGCAGTACTGAGGGAGCGCAACACTGTCGGAGGGTCAGTACTGAGGGAGCGCCGCACTGTCGGAGGGGCAGTACTGAGGGTGCGCCGCACTGTCGGAGGGTCAGTACTGAGGGAGTGCCACACTGTCGGAGGGGCAGTACTGAGGGAGCGCCACACTGTCGGAGGGGCGGTACTGAGGGAGCGCCACACTGTCGGAGGGGCGGTACTAAGGGAGCGCCGCACTGTCGGCAGGGCGGTACTGAGGGAGCCGCAATGTCAGAAGTGCCGTCTTTCAGATGAGACGTTAAACCGAGGCCTGCTGTGCGCAAATTGGCTGCCGCGTTTCCCACATTACAACAGTGACCACACTTCATTGTACTTCATTGGCTGTGACATGAATCTTGTCATTCACGTGAAAATGCCTTATGTAATAATACCGGGCGGCCTGTGGGTGGCGCTGTCCAGGGAGAGTATAAATACTCGGGCACGGGCCCAGCTTGCACAGGACATTCTTAACAGGAACTAGTGAAGGACACAACTAGACCTCCATGTTGTAAAACAGTTGATTAAAGCTTTGTTTAACGCTTAGACAAAGTGCCGAGTAGTTTTCTTACTTCAGGCTGTAAAGCGCTTTGGGACGTCCTGAGGCCACGAAAGGCGCTGTATCTTATTTTACTGTAATTTTCCCATTGGATTAGGGTCTTCTCGAACATGCAAGACAGCGAGGGTCTTACCTGCAACATGCGGCTCCCGTGCAGTGTGCCAATCGCTGCCTGCGCTTCTGCGTGCGTCTGGAATTTCACAAAGGCACAACCTGCACAAATGGAGAGATGTTAGTTAGCATAGGGCTCCGAGGGAAAGGCTGGTGTCCATTTTGGAAAACATTTTGGGGTTTTGATGGGGTAAATCAGGAGAAACTGTTTCCAGTGGCAGGAGGGTCGGTAACCAGAGGACACAGATTGAAGATAATCGGCAAAAGAACCAGAGGGGAGATGAGGAGAATGTTTTTTACGCAGCGAGTTGTTGTGATCTGGAACGCGCTGCCTGAAAGGGCGGTGGAAGCAGATTCAATAGTAACTTTCAAAAGGGAATTGGAGAAATACTTGAAAAGGATAATGCAGGGCTTTGGGGAAAGGACAGGGGAGTGGGAATAATTGGAGAGCTCTATTCAAAGAGCCGGCACAGGCACGATGGGCCGAATGGCCTCCTTCTGTGCTGTAAGACCAGAACTGGGGGCCGTCAATAGAAGAGAGTCACTAACAAATCCGATAGGGAATTCAGGAGAAACTTCTTTACCCAGAGAGTGGTGAGAATGTGGAACTCGCTACCACAGGGAGTGGTTGAGGCGAATAGTATAGCTGCATTGTTTTTTAATTCATTTATGTGGGCGTCGCTGGCAAGGCCAGCATCCCTAGTTGCCCCGTGAGAAGGAGGTGGTGAGCCGCCTTCTTGAACCGCTGCAGTCCGTGTGGTGAAGGTGCTCCCACAGTGCTGTTAGGGAGGGAGTTCCAGGATTTTGACCCAGCGACGATGAAGGAACGGCCGATATATTTCCAAGTCAGGATGGTGTGTGACTTGGAGGGGAACTTGGAGGTGGCGGTGTTCCCACGCGCCTGCTGCCCTTGTCCTTCTAGGTGGAAGAGGTCACGGGTTTGGGAGGTGCTGCCGAAGAAGCCTTGTCGAGTTGCTGCAGTGCATCTTGTTGACGGTACACACTGCAGCCACGGTGCGCCGGTGGTGGAGGGAGTGAATGTTTAAGGTGGTGGATGGGGTGCCAATCCAGCGGGCTGCTTTGTCCTGGTTGGTGTCGAGCTTCTTGAGTGTTGTTGGAGCTGCACTCAACCAGGCAAGTGGAGAGTATTCCATCACACTCCTGACTTGTGCCTTGTAGACGGTGGAAAGGCTTTGGGGAGTCAGGAGGTGAGACACTCACCGCAGTAATACCAAGCCTCTGACCTGCTCTTGTTGCCACAGTGTGTAGAGACCTCAGAGTGCATGTCCACAGATCCCTGAAGGTAGCAGGACAGGTAGATAAGGTGGTTAAGAAGGCACGTGGGGATAGGGTGAGATGAAGAGGAGTAGGAAGAGGCTCGTGTGGAGCATGAACACCAGCAGTTGGGCCAGTTTCTATGTAAGGCTCTGTGAAGACTCTCGAACGTTCCGCGAGCAGCTCCTCGCGCAGTCCCCGTTACCTTTACTGGTGCCGTCAGGTCCTCGCAGGATTGTACACTCCTCGATAGTCCCGAAAGCCTCAAACATTTTCCGGACATCTTCATCCGTCTGTTGCTTCCCCAGCATTCCCACGAAGAGCTTTCGGTCCTCTGGAAAACATGGATTGGACAGTGGGAACCACAGGTCCTGCTCAGAGGAACTTGGGAGGGTGGGAACTTGGACTTAGCATCGCAGCACGTCGTAAAGGGAGGGGGTTTCACCGTACAGCACGGGTTAGATACAGAGTAAAGCTCCCTCTACACTGTCCCATCAAACACTCCCAGGGCAGGTACAGCATGGGTTAGATACAGAGTAAAGCTCCCTCTACACTGTCCCATCAAACACTCCCAGGGCAGGTACAGCACGGGTTAGATACAGAGTAAAGCTCCCTCTACACTGTCCCGTCAAACACTCCCAGGGCAGGTACAGCACGGGTTAGATACAGAGTAAAGCTCCCTCTACAGTGTCCCATCAAACACTCCCAGGGCAGGTACAGCACGGGTTAGATACAGAGTAAAGCTCCCTCTACAGTGTCCCATCAAACACTCCCAGGGCAGGTACAGCACGGGTTAGATACAGAGTAAAGCTCCCTCTACACTGTCCCATCAAACACTCCCAGGGCAGGTACAGCATGGGTTAGATACAGAGTAAAGCTCCCTCTACACTGTCCCGTCAAACACTCCCAGGGCAGGTACAGCACGGGTTAGATACAGAGTAAAGCTCCCTCTACAGTGTCCCATCAAACACTCCCAGGGCAGGTACAGCACGGGTTAGATACAGAGTAAAGCTCCCTCTACAGTGTCCCATCAAACACTCCCAGGGCAGGTACAGCACGGGTTAGATACAGAGTAAAGCTCCCTCTACAGTGTCCCATCAAACACTCCCAGGGCAGGTACAGCACGGGTTAGATACAGAGTAAAGCTCCCTCTACACTGTCCCATCAAACACTCCCAGGGCAGGTACAGCACGGGTTAGATACAGAGTAAAGCTCCCTCTACAGTGTCCCATCAAACACTCCCAGGGCAGGTACAGCACGGGTTAGATACAGAGTAAAGCTCGCTCTACACTGTCCCATCAAACACTCCCAGGGCAGGTACAGCACGGGTTAGATACAGAGTAAAGCTCCCTCTACACTGTCCCATCAAACACTCCCAGGGCAGGTACAGCATGGGTTAGATACAGAGTAAAGCTCCCTCTACACTGTCCCATCAAACACTCCCAGGGCAGGTACAGCATGGGTTAGATACAGAGTAAAGCTCCCTCTACACTGTCCCATCAAACACTCCCAGGGCAGGTACAGCATGGGTTAGATACAGAGTAAAGCTCCCTCTACACTGTCCCATCAAACACTCCCAGGGCAGGTACAGCACGGGTTAGATACAGAGTAAAGCTCCCTCTACACTGTCCCATCAAACACTCCCAGGGCAGGTACAGCATGGGTTAGATACAGAGTAAAGCTCCCTCTACACTGTCCCATCAAACACTCTCAGGGCAGGTACAGCACGGGGTTAGATACAGAGTAAAGCTCCCTCTACACTGTCCCAGCAAACACTCCCAGGGCAGGTACAGCACGGGTTAGATACAGAGTAAAGCTCCCTCTACACTGTCCCATCAAACACTCCCAGGGCAGGTGCAGCACGGGCTAGATACAGAGTAAAGCTCCCTCTACACTGTCCCATCAAACACTCCCAGGGCAGGTACAGCACGGGCTAGATACAGAGTAAAGCTTCCTCTACAATGTCCCATAAAACACTCCTGGGGCAGGTACAGCACGGGTTAGATACAGAGCAAAGCTCCCTCTACACTGTCCCATCAAACACTCCCAGGGCAGGTACAGCACGGGTTAGATACATAGAAACATAGAAGATAGGAGCAGGAGTAGGCCATTCGGCCCCTCGAGCCTGCTCCACCATTCAATGCGATCATGGCTGATCATCCACACTCAGTACCCTGTCCCTGCCTTCTCCCCATATCCCTTGATCCCTTTAGCCTTAAGAAAAAAATCTAACTCCTTCTTGAATATATTTAATGAATTGGCCTCTACTGCCTTCTGTGGTAGAGAATTCCACAGGTTCACCACTCTCTGGGTGAAGAAATTCCTCCTCATCTCAGTCCTAAATGGCTTACCCCTTATCCTTAGACTGTGACCCCTGGTTCTGGACTCCCCGGCCATCGGGAACATCCTTCCTGCATCTAGTCTGTCTAGTCCTGTTAGAATTTTATAAGTTTCAATGTGATCCCCTCTCATTCTTCTAAACTCCAGCGAGTATAAGCCCAATCGACCCAATCTCTCCTCATACGTCATTCCTGCCATCCCAGGCATCAGTCTGGTGAATCTTCACTGAACTCCCTCCATGGCAAGAACATCCTTCCTCAGATAAGGCGACCAAAACTGCACACAATACTCCAGGTGTGGTCGCACCTGTGGTGTATGTAACCTGTTCCACCTTAAGAGAACTACCTTAAGAGATGTACTACTTTCTCTTGGCTGCTGTATACTGTAATACCGGTGGTGACCACACCGGTATATAAGTGTTGTGTAGGGATTTGCTGGGCAGTTCAGCCCTGACCTCCGAATAGTAAAGACCTGTTAAAGTTATTCTTGTGGTCTGTGTCCAGTGATTTATAATAAGCATAACTGGGACACACAGACTTAACAGTGGCGACAAGTCCGATCTTACCCTGCGGCAGTTTTACATCCAAGGCAGCTTCGTCCTCAGAACGGGCGTCAAGAAGAGGCATCCGCCCTCATCATCCTGCTGAGCACCATCGCACGGGAGGCATCGAGAACCCGGGTTAAAAAGAAAAATTCTGACCACGAAGCCCTCCATCAGCGACAGGCAGTGATCATCCCTTCTACCATGGTGGTGGGTAAGCCGATCAGCGACACGAGCAGAAAGTCGGCCACGTTGACTGTGGAGTGGGGGAGGGAAAAACGGAGGAAAAAGGGCGGAGAACTCGACCACGGCCGGTGAAAAGGGCCGGGCTGCAATCGAGGCCGAGAGGCGCAGCGTCGGGGAATTGAGAACCGCTGGGGAGGCGAGAACGGCAGCAGCACGGCAATAGACATTGCAGCCAGCGGGGGAAGAAGGCATACGCGGGAATCCGCCATTGTAGTCGGCGGGGAAAGAAGACAAGCGCGGGAAGCCGCCATTTTGAGAAAAAGAAAAAATTTAAAAACTTGCAAGGATGCCTAAACATGGGAACATTAATACCTTTGATAGTGATATCGAAGATTGGACCACGTATGTAGAACGCATGGAAGTTTATTGTAAAGCAAATAAGGTACCAGATGATGAGAAAGCACTAACCTTATTAAGCTCAATGGGTGCGAAGACATACGGGCTATTGAAGCACCTTCTGTCACCAGATAAACCGACGGATCAGACTTTCGCGAATATTGTTACTGTCCTGAAAAATCATTTAAACCCCACGCCGCTGATGATAGCGGAACGATTTAAATTTTACAGAAGAACGCAGCTGAAAGACGAAAGCAACGCTGAATTTTTAATTGAACTGCGTAAGCTAGCAAAGTACTGTCAGTTTGGAACAGGACTAGCAGATGCGCTAAGAGATAAATTTGTGTGTGGATTGTTAAAAGAAGGAACACAAAAGCGACTGCTTGAGGAGAATGATCTTACGCTTGATAAAGCTGTCACTATTGCAGCATCGCACGAAGCCGCAGCGAGAGGCACTGCGGAAATGCAGCTACGGTCACCGGAACTCAGCACCAATCAAATGGTCTTGGGTACAGTAAAATGTTATCATTGTGGAAAGACAACGCACGATCAGAACCAGTGCTGGTTCAAAAATCAGGAATGCAGAAAATGTGGCAGGCTTGGTCACATAGCTAAAGTATGCCGGTCAGGAAAGAAGACCAGCAACAAAAAGTCACCGCAGGAAAAGTACAGAAAGGTACACAAGGTGACAGAGAACAGTTCGAACGAACAGAAGTCAAATTCAGACTCCAGCAGTAATGAACTGGGTAGTCTAAGAGTACACAATGTTGGTAAGGAAGCAGACCTCCAAACAATCTGGGTCACACTTCAGATAGCAGGAGTCTAAGTGAAGATGGAATTGGACACTGGATCGGCATTGACGGTCATGAATAAGCAAGATTACAAAAGGTTATTCCCACATATTTCCCTACGGGATACGGAGATTGTATTGAAAACATACACGGGGCAAAGAGTATACCCCATCGGGAAGATAGAGGTAAAGGTGGTCCACAAGGGCAAAGAAAGCCGAGGAATGGACTTATATGTGCTACCTGAGGGAGGTCCACCACTACTGGGACGGGAGTGGATTAGGAAAATAAATATGGACTGGCATTCCTTAAAAGCACTAACGGTAGATTCCGGTAAAAAAGATGTCAAACCTAAACGATTGTCCAGAATATTGGACGATGCTAAAGAGGTGTTCCAACAGGGACTGGGAACACGGAGAGGAATTACGGCAAACATCAAGGTTGAAGAACATGCAAACCCGAAATTTTTCAAAGCCAGACCGGTACCTTATGCGATACGACCTGCTGTGGAAGCTGAGCTGGAAGGGCTGGAACGTTCAGGAGTACTGTCTAAGGTAGACTGGAGTGAGTGGGCCACGCCCATTGTCCCCGTCATGAAGCGTTCATCGAGCAACAAGCCGGGGGAACCGGGGAAGGTTCGCATCTGTGGAGCTTTCAAGATCACTGTTAATCCGGTGCTTCACACGGTGCAGTATCCGTTTCCGCGGATTGAGGATATCTTCGCTTCGTTGTCTGGCGGGAAACACTTCACCAAGATAGACCTGGCGCAGGCGTACTTACAGATGGAAGTTGAGGAAGAGTCACGCCAGTATCTCACGATCAACACGCATAGAGGCTTGTACCGGTATAATAGACTGGTTTTTGGAGTGGCATCGGCTCCAGCAATTTGGCAGAGGGCCATGGAGCAGGTATTACAGGGAATTCCAGGCACACAATGTTACCTGGACGATATTCTGATTACAGGAGATGATGACGAGGAACACCTTGCAAATTTGGAACTGGTGCTCACCAGATTGAAAGAATATGGACTTCGAGTTAATCGCCAGAAATGTGAGTTCTTTCAGAAGCGGATCTCGTACTGTGGTCATGTCATTGACCAGGAGGGGCTTCATAAGTCTCCTGACAAGATCGAAGCTGTTGTGAAGGCTCCCGCTCCGGATAATGTATCCCAGTTGAGGTCGTTCCTAGGGTTGATTAACTATTACCATAAGTTTCTGCCAAATTTATCCACGGTGCTGCACCCGCTGAACGCTCTTTTGCAGAAGGGAGTACCATGGAAGTGGAGCGAGGACTGTAAGAGGGCCTTTCGCAAAAGCAAGGCATTGATCACCTCAGAGGAAGTGTTGGCTCACTTCAACCCATCGCTGCCTATTCGTTTGGCTTGTGATGCTTCTCCATATGGTATTGGGGCAGTACTCTCACACAAGTTGCCAAATGGCCTGGAGAGGCCAGTTGCGTTCACATCCAGATCATTGACCTCCACTGAGCGCAACTATGCTCAGATAGATAGGGAGGCTCTTAGCCTTGTGTGGGGAGTAAAGAAGTTTAATCATTACCTGCAGGGCCAAAAGTTTACGCTTCTGACAGACCACCAGCCGTTGGTATCCATTTTTAACCCTAAGAAGGGTGTTTCGGTGATGACAGCACAGAGACTCCAGAGATGGTCACTTTTCCTAGGGGCACATCAATATCAGATTGAATTCAAAGGTACAAAGCAGCATGGTAATGCTGATGGGCTGTCGCGCCTGCCACTACCTACAGAGGAGGAGGCACCGACGGTTGACCCTGTTGAGTTATTTCACTCGACCATCATCGAATGTTTACCAGTCACCGATGCAAGTATTGAAAGAGAAACCAGGAATGACCCGACACTGTCCCGGGTCTACGAAGTGACAGTGAAGGGATGGCCAGCACATGGTGATCCACTGTTACCGGCATTCTCAGCAAGACGAGAACAGCTGTCCGTCTGTCAAGGAACATTGATGTATGGAACAAGAGTGATTATTCCTCCTAAGTTAAGAGAGAGAGTTCTAAAGGAACTGCATGAAGGTCATCTGGGGGGAGTCAAGATGAAAAGCCTTGCTAGGGCTTGTGTGTGGTGGCCGGGTATCGACCAACAGATAGAGGATCTGACGAAAAGCTGCTCAGGGTGCCAAAAAGTGCAAAATGCACCTCCGATTGCACCGCTGCATCCATGGGAATGGCCTTCAACCCCATGGCAACGTGTACATATTGACTTTGCTGGTCCATTCATGGACTCCATGTTTTTAATTGCGGTGGACGCACATTCTAAATGGCCAGAAGTGATTAAGATGACTACCACTACCTCGGAAAAGACGATCGCGGTGCTAAGAACGATATTTGCGAGAAATGGATTGCCAGAACAAATATGTTCAGACAACGGACCGCAGTTCGTGTCAGAAGAATTCCAGAAATTCATGAAGAAGAATGGGGTGAAACATTATACCTCTGCCCCATATCATCCGGCTACAAACGGGTTGGCCGAGAGATTTGTACAAACGTTCAAAAAAGCAATAAAGGCCATGAGCGAAGATCAGATTCCACTACAACACAAGGTGGACAAATTCCTACTGGCATATCGAAATGCCACTCATGCAGTGACAAACCAAAGTCCTGCCATGATGTTCTATAACAGGAGGTTGCGGTCCAGGTTGGACTTGTTAAAACCAAATGTGCGGAGGGAAGTTGAAAACAAACAGTTCCAGCATATAAATAACAAGACCACTCGGAGTTTCGAAATAGGACAACCAGTGTTAGCCCGGGACTATAAAAACGAGAAATGGCAATCTGGAACAATTTGGGCCAGACAAGGACCCCTGATGTACACGGTAGATATTGGTGAAAATGTAATACGCCGTCATGCTGACCAACTGGTAGAATCGAGAACAAGGGTCGAACGCATGGTTACGGCAGAGACAACCGTGGAAGAAGTTAGTGAACCTGAAGCATCTACCTCAGAAGTGAATGTACCTGATGATGATGTCCAATCCATAAGAGACCAACTAGATGAGTCACCCCAGCAACGAGAATCAGAGACCCCTGAAAGGCGTTATCCAACTCGAATCAGGAGGCCTCCTCAGAGACTGAATCTTTGAACTGTTTTGCATGAAGTTGTATATATATATGTTATTATGTTATGTTAAATGGGGATATGACTGTTAAGCTAAAAAGGGAGGATTGTGGTGTATGTAACCTGTTCCACCTTAAGAGAACGACCTTAAGAGATGTACTACTTTCTCTTGGCTGCTGTATACTGTAATACCGGTGGTGACCACACCGGTATATAAGTGTTGTGTAGGGATTTGCTGGGCAGTTCAGCCCTGACCTCCGAATAGTAAAGACCTGTTAAAGTTATTCTTGTGGTCTGTGTCCAGTGATTTATAATAAGCATAACTGGGACACACAGACTTAACAGCACCAAGGCCCTGTTCAACGGCATCAAGACATCCTTTTTCCTGTACTCGAACCCTCTTGCTACGAAGAGGGCCAACATACCATTTGCCTTCTTAACCGCCTGCTGCACCTGCATGCTTACCTTCAGCGACTGGTGCACAAGGACACCCAGGTCTCGTTGCACTTCCCCTTCTCCCAATCTATTGCCATTCAGATAATAATCTGCCTTCCTGTTTTTGACACCAAAGTGGATAACCTCGCATTTATCCACATTATATTGCATCTGCCAAGCTTCTGCCCAATCACCCAACCTGTCCAAATCATACTGGAGTTTCTCGGCATCCTCCTTACAGCACACACTCCCACCCAGCTTTGTGTCGTCTGCAAACTTGGAGATATTACATCCAATTCCCTCATCTAGATCATTAATATATATTGTGAATAGCTGGGGTCCCAGGACCGATCCCTGCGGTACCCCACTAGTCACTGCCCGCCACTCGGAAAAAGACCCGTTTATTCCAACTCTTTGCTTTCTGTCTGCCAACCAGTTCTCTATCTAAGTCAATAACCTTGTCCCCAATCCCATGTGCCTTACCTTTACACGCTAATCTCTCATGCGGGACCTTATCGAAAGCCTTCTGAAAGTCCAAATACACCACATCCACTGGTTCTCCCTTATCAATTTTACCAGTTACATCCTCAAAAAATTCCAGTAGATTAGTCAAGCACGATTTACCTTTTGTAAACCCATGTTGACTTTGTCCGATCCTGTCACTGTTTTCCAAGTGCTCTGCTATTACATCTTTTATAATGGACTCTAGCATTTTCCCCACTACCGATGTCAGGCTTACCGGTCTATAATTCCCCGTTTTCTCTCTACAACCTTTTTTGAATAGTGGGGTAACATTAGCTACCCTCCAATCCATGGGTACAGTTCCAGAGTCTATCGAATTTTGGAAGATGAGCAGCAATGCATCTACTATTTCTAGGGCCACTTCCTTAAGTACTCTAGGATGTAGATTATCAGGCCCTGGGGATTTATCGGCCTTCAATCCCATCAATTTCCCTAACACCATTTCCCTACAAATACTGATTTCTTTCAGTTCCTCCCTCTCATTAGACCCTATGTTCCCCGACATCTCTGGGAGGTTATTTGTGTCCTCCTTTGTGAAGACAGAACCAAAGTATGTATTTAATTGGTCTGCCATTTCTTTATTCCCCATTATAAATTCCCCTGATTCTGACTGTAAGGGACCTACGCTTGACTTCACCAATCTTTTTCTCTTCACATATCTATAAAAGCTTTTACAGTCAGTTTTTATGTTCCCTGCAAGCTTACTCTCATACTCTATTTTCCCCCTCTTAATTAATCCCTTTGCCCTCCTTTGTCGAATCTTAAACTGCTCCCAATCCTCCGGTTTACTGCTTTTTCTGGCCAATTTATATGTCCTCTCCTTGGATCTTATGCTATCCCTAATTTCCCTTGTTAGCCACGGTTGAGTCACCTTTTTTGTTTTATTTTTATGCCAAACTGGAATGAACAGATTCTGTAGTTCATTCATGCGATCTTTGAATGTATTCCATTGCCTATCCACCGTCAACCCTTTGAGTGACATTCCCCAATCAATCCTACCCAACTCTCGCCTCATACCATCATAGTTTCCTTTATTTAAATTCAGGACCCTAGTCTCTGAGTCAACTACTTCACTCTCCATCTTAATGAAGAATTCTATCATATTATGATCGCTCTGACCCAAGGAGCCTCGCACAACAAGATTGCTAATTAATCCTTTCTCATTACATAATACCCAGTCTAAGATGGCCTGATCTCTAGTTGGTTCCTCGACATATTGGTCCAGGAAACCATCCCGTATACACTCCAGGAATTCCTCCTCCACAGTATTGTTACTAATTTGGTTAGCCCAATCTATATGTAGATTAAAGTCACCGATGATAACTGCTGTGCCCTTATTGCACGCATCTCTAATTTCCCTTTTAATGCCATCCCCAACCACCGCATTACTGTTTGGGGTTCTATATACCACTCCCACTAACGTTTTCTGCCCCTTGGTATTTCTCAGTTCTACCCATACAGATTCCACATCATCAGAGCCAATATCTTTCCTTACAATTGTGTTAATCCCCTCTTTAACCAGCAATGCTACCCCACCTCCTTTTCCTTTTTGCCTATATTTCCTGAATATTGAATACACCTGGATGTTGAGTTCCCAGCCTTGGTCACCCTGGAGCCATGTTTCCGTAATCCCAATCATATCATGTTCATTTACCTCAATTTGTGCTGCTAATTCATCCATCTTATTACGAATGCTCCTTGCATTAAGCTCCCTCTACACTGTCCCATCAAACACTCCCAGGGCAGGTACAGCACGGGTTAGATACAGAGTAAAGCTCCCTCTACACTGTCCCATCAAACACTCCCAGGGCAGGTACAGCACGGGTTAGATACAGAGTAAAGCTCCCTCTACACTGTCCCATCAGACACTCCCAGGGCAGGTACAGCACGGGTTAGATACAGAGTAAAGCTCCCTCTAAACTGTCCCCATCAAACACTCCCAGGGCAGGTACAGCACGGGTTAGATACAGAGTAAAGCTCCCTCTACACTGTCCCATCAGACACTCCCAGGGCAGGTACAGCACGGGGTTAGATACAGAGTAAAGCTCCCTCTACACTGTCCCATCAAACACTCCCAGGACAGGTACAGCACGGGTTAGATACAGAGTAAAGCTCCCTCTACACTGTCCCCATCAAACACTCCCAGGGCAGGTACAGCACGGGTTAGATACAGAGTAAATATCCCTCTACACTGTCCCCATCAAACACTCCCAGGGCAGGTACAGCACGGGTTAGATACAGAGTAAAGCTCCCTCTACACTGTCCCATCAAACACTCCCAGGGCAGGTACAGCACGGGTTAGATACAGAGTAAAGCTCCCTCTACACTGTCCCATCACACACTCCCAGGGCAGGTACAGCACGGGTTAAATACAGAATAAAGCTCCCTCTACACTGTCCCATCAAACACTCCCAGGGCAGGTACAGCACGGGTTAGATACAGAGTAAAGCTCCCTCTACACTGTCCCATCAAACACTCCCAGGGCAGGTACAGCACGGGTTAGATACAGAGTAAAGCTCCCTCTACACTGTCCCCATCAAACACTCCCAGGGCAGGTACAGCATGGGTTAGATACAGAGTAAAGCTCCCTCTACACTGTCCCATCAAACACTCCCAGAGCAGGTACAGCACAGGTTAGATACAGAGTAAACCTCCCTCTACACTGTCCCATCAAACACTCCCAGGGCAGGTACAGCACGGGTTAGATACAGAGTAAAGCTCCCTCGACACTGTCCCATCAAACACTCCCAGGGCAGGTGCAGCATGGGCTAGATACAGAGTAAAGCTCCCTCTACACTGTCCCATCAAACACTTCCAGGGCAGGTACAGCACGGGTTAGATACAGAGTAAAGCTCCCTCTACACTGTCCCCATCAAACACTCCCAGGGCAGGTACAGCACGGGTTAGATACAGAGTAAAGCTCCCTCTACACTGTCCCATTAAACACTCCCAGGGCAGGTACAGCACGGGGTTAGATACAGAGTAAAGCTCCCTCTACACTGTCCCATCAAACACTCCCAGGGCAGGTACAGCACGGGTTAGATACAGAGTAAAGCTCCCTCTACACTGTCCCATCAAACACTCCCACGACAGGTACAGCACGGGTTAGATACAGAGTAAAGTTCCCTCTAAACTGTCCCATCAAACACTCCCAGGGCAGAGTGTTGCCACTGATATAAAGCCCTCGGCATGTCTGGTGTGTGAATTATTCATTGAGAAATAAAGAAGGTGGTTACCTCCTCGACCTTCACTTTCTGCTGGTTTCACCTGGATTGGCCGGTTCATCTGTAAAAAGTCAAAGAGAGTTCGGACATCAGAACAAAAGTGTGATACTGGACCTGGAGTGGATCCAGTACTGTCCCTCAGTACTGCCCCTCCGACAGTGCGGCGCTCCCTCAGTACCGCCTCTCCGACAGTGCGGCGCTCCCTCAGTACTGCCCCTCCGACAGTGCGGCGCTCCCTCAGTACCGCCCCTCCGACAGTGCGGCACTCCCTCAGTACTGTCCCTCCGACAGTGCGGCGCTCCCTCAGTACCGCCTCTCCGACAGTGCGGCGCTCCCTCAGTACTGCCCCTCCGACAGTGCGGCGCTCCCTCAGTACCGCCCCTCCGACAGCGCGGCACTCCCTCAGTACTGCACTGGGAGTGTCGGCCTAGATTTTGTGCCCAAGTCTCTGGAGTGGGGCTCGAACCCACGACCTTCTGACTAAGTGGCGAGAGAGGGAGAGTGCTGCCCACTGAGCTGGAAGGAAATGAAGGGAAGGAAAAACTGAATTGGCGGAAATATCTTTCCAAGGTTTCCAACTGAAACGAGGCAACCAGGGACTGGAGTGAATCAGGGACTGGATTTTATTCGAAAACCCATGACCTGGAGATGGGAGGGAAACCAATATTAAAATGGTCTCTGAGACAGAAGGGAAGCTGGAGAAGGATGTTGAGGAAGAGGTCTCCAGGTGCCGTGACTGCAATGGAAAGAGAGAGCTGTGGAACTGTCACTAGGCAGGGCAGCCCCACGGGAACCGGGCGGGCCCGCGAGGGAAGTCGGAGGCTAAACATCAGCCTTTGCTCCAGTGACTCACCATTAAATCAGATTGCTGTGGAGTTATTCCAAAGGTAACGCCTCAGTGAGCAGGGGCTGGCGATGGAGGGGAAGAGATTGATTTCGGAGCCATGATACCGACAGTGGGCTCCGAGCGCTTGCCGAGGAATTGTTTTCCTGGATCTATTTATACACTACGCATCACACAGTCCGATCCCGCCCCACGCCCGCCACAAAACCGCCAGGTGGGAGACTGTAATGTTTTTACGGCTCACTGCAGGGTCAGGGGTGGTGCACAGACTTACGGAGCAGGAAGATCTTGGGTCCTGCTATCGAGTGAGCTCATCGCAGCCGGGACAGCAGTGATTTAACTGGCCTGAGCACCATTAGACGGTGGGGGTGAGGGGGAGAGAATGGGGAAACATAGAAACATAGAAGATAGGAGCAGGAGTCGGCCATTCGGCCCCTCGAGCCTGCTCCGCCATTCAATGAGATCATGGCTGATCATCCAAACTCAGTACCCTGTCCCTGCCTTCTCCCCATACCCCTTGATCCCTTTAGCCTCAAGAAATATATCCAACTCTTTCTTGAATATATTTAATGAACTGGCCTCCACCGCCCTCTGTGGTAGAGAATTCCACAGGTTCACCACTCTCTGGGTGAAGAGGGGGGTGGGGGGGGGGGGGGAGAATGAGGAGGGAGGGGTGTGGGGGGAGAATGGGGAGGGGGGCAGAATGGGGAGGGGGGCAGAATGGGGAGGGGGGGGAGAATGGGGAGGGGGGAGAATGGGGAGGGATGGGGGGAGAATGGGGAGGGATGGGGGAGAATGGGTGGGGGGGAGGGATGGGGGAGAATGGGTGGGAGAATGGGGGGGAGAAGGGGGTGAGTATGGGGAGGGAGGGGTGGGGGAGAGTGGGGAGGGGGGTGAAATCGGCCCGGGTTCCCGCTCCTGATTAATATCTGGTGACGCCCCCGCTCGCTAAATTGCGCGCGGTCGTGTCAAATAAAGGAACGAGCTCGGCTGCGATGCCCTACACAGTTGAATATCCGGCAGCACTCTCTGTTTCGACTCCCGCGCGAGAAAAACAACCACTCAGGTGAGGTACCGGAGGGTTTGCGGAACCTGGGCCCCAGCCAGTGTCGGTGCCTTTGTGGGGACAGAGGGGGCGGGGGCCTGTAACATTCCCAATACCCAGCTATTCTTACAAGTAAATTAATTAAATCCTCCTTCAAGGACCACAAACCGACTGAGAGAATATTAATCGGGCCACTTTTATCCTTTCGAATAATTCCCTCCTAGCTCCGGAGGCATCGACTCTCGCTGGGGTAGGCTTTCACAGACACCAGCCGCCCTCTGCTACCTCGCCTCCCATCCACGCCCGTGGATCACGGATTAGTGATCAGGAACTGGTTCCAGCCCCCGCCTCCCCCATGCTCTCTAGCCCTGGGGACTGAGGTTAGCTGTGGTGTCATAATCATCACCCCATGCTGTGACTCGACTATTCCAACACTCTGCTGGCCCACATCCGATCTTCCGCTTTCCGTAAAATTCAGCTCATCCAAAACTTCTGCTGCCCGCCGTGTCCGAACTCGCACCCAGTCCCGTTCACCTATCACCCACTGTGCTCACTGCCCCGTGTCCTAACTCACACCCAGTCCCGTTCACCCATCACCCCCTGTGCTCACTGCCCCGTGTCCTAACTCACACCCAGTCCCGTTCACCCATCACCCCCTGTGCTCACTGCCCCGTGTCCTAACTCACACCCAGTCCCGTTCACCCATCACCCCCTGTGCTCACTGCCCCGTGTCCTAACTCACACCCAGTCCCGTTCACCCATCACCCCCTGTGCTCACTGCCCCGTGTCCTAACTCACACCCAGTCCCGTTCACCCATCACCCCCTGTGCTCACTGCCCCGTGTCCTAACTCACACCCAGTCCCGTTCACCCATCACCCCCTGTGCTCACTGCCCCGTGTCCTAACTCACACCCAGTCCCGTTCACCCATCACCCCCTGTGCTCACTGCCCCGTGTCCTAACTCACACCGAGTCCCGTTCACCCATCACCCCCTGTGCTCACTGCCCCGTGTCCTAACTCACACCCAGTCCCGTTCACCCATCACCCCCTGTGCTCACTGCCCCGTGTCCTAACTCACACCCAGTCCCGTTCACCCATCACCCGCTGTGCTCACTGCCCCGTGTCCTAACTCACACCCAGTCCCGTTCACCCATCACCCCCTGTGCTCACTGCCCCGTGTCCTAACTCACACCCAGTCCCGTTCACCCATCACCCCCTGTGCTCACTGCCCCGTGTCCTAACTCACACCCAGTCCCGTTCACCCATCACCCCCTGTGCTCACTGCCCCGTGTCCTAACTCACACCCAGTCCCGTTCACCCATCACCCCCTGTGCTCACTGCCCCGTGTCCTAACTCACACCCAGTCCCGTTCACCCATCACCCCCTGTGCTCACTGCCCCATGTCCTAACTCACACCCAGTCCCGTTCACCCATCACCCCCTGTGCTCACTGCCCCGTGTCCTAACTCACACCCAGTCCCGTTCACCCATCACCCCCTGTGCTCACTGCCCCGTGTCCTAACTCACACCGAGTCCCGTTCACCCATCACCCCCTGTGCTCACTGCCCCGTGTCCTAACTCACACCCAGTCCCGTTCACCCATCACCCCCTGTGCTCACTGCCCCGTGTCCTAACTCACACCCAGTCCCGTTCACCCATCACCCGCTGTGCTCACTGCCCCGTGTCCTAACTCACACCCAGTCCCGTTCACCCATCACCCCCTGTGCTCACTGCCCCGTGTCCTAACTCACACCGAGCCCCGTTCACCCATCACCCCCTGTGCTCACTGCCCCGTGTCCTAACTCACACCCAGTCCCGTTCACCCATCACCCTCTGTGCTCACTGCCCCGTGTCCTAACTCACACCGAGTCCCGTTCACCCATCACCCTCTGTGCTCACTGCCCCGTGTCCTAACTCACACCCAGTCCCGTTCACCCATCACCCCCTGTGCTCACTGCCCCGTGTCCTAACTCGCACCGAGTCCCGTTCACCCATCACCCCCTGTGCTCACTGCCCCGTGTCCTAACTCACACCCAGTCCCGTTCACCCATCACCCCCTGTGCTCACTGCCCCGTGTTCTAACTCACACCCAGTCCCGTTCACCCATCACCCCCTGTGCTCACTGCCCCGTGTCCTAACTCACACCGAGTCCCGTTCACCCATCACCCCCTGTGCTCACTGCCCCGTGTCCTAACTCACACCCAGTCCCGTTCAACCATCACCCCCCTGTGCTCACTGCCCCGTGTCCTAACTCACACCCAGTTCCGTTCACCCATCACCCCCTGTGCTCACTGCCCCCGTGTCCTAACTCACACCCAGTCCCGTTCAACCATCACCCCCCTGTGCTCACTGCCCCGTGTCCTAACTCACACCCAGTTCCGTTCACCCATCACCCCCTGTGCTCACTGCCCCCGTGTCCTAACTCACACCCAGTCCCGTTCACCCATCACCCCCTGTGCTCACTGCCCCGTGTCCTAACTCACACCCAGTCCCGTTCACCCATCACCCCCTGTGCTCACTGCCCCGTGTCCTAACTCACACCCAGTCCCGTTCACCCATCACCCCCTGTGCTCACTGCCCCGTGTCCTAACACACACCCAGTCCCGTTCACCCATCACCCCCTGTGCTCACTGCCCCGTGTCCTAACTCACACCGAGTCCCGTTCACCCATCACCCCCTGTGCTCACTGCCCCGTGTCCTAACTCACACCCAGTCCCGTTCACCCATCACCCCCTGTGCTCACTGCCCCGTGTCCTAACTCACACCCACTCCCGTTCACCCATCACCCCCTGTGCTCACTGCCCCGTGTCCTAACTCACACCCAGTCCCGTTCACCCATCACCCCCTGTGCTCACTGCCCCGTGTCCTAACTCACACCCAGTCCCGTTCACCCATCACCCCCTGTGCTCACTGCCCCGTGTCCTAACTCACACCCAGTCCCGTTCACCCATCAGCCCCTGTGCTCACTGCCCCGTGTCCTAACTCGCACCCAGTCCCGTTCACCCATCACCCCCTGTGCTCACTGCCCCGTGTCCTAACTCGCACCCAGTCCCGTTCACCCATCACCCCCTGTGCTCACTGCCCCGTGTCCTAACTCACACCCAGTCCCGTTCACCCATCACCCCCTGTGCTCACTGCCCCGTGTCCTAACTCACACCCAGTCCCGTTCACCCATCACCCCGTGCTCACTGCCCCGTGTCCTAACTCACACCCAGTCCCGTTCACCCATCACCCCGTGCTCACTTCCCCGTGTCCTAACTCACACCCAGTCCCGTTCACCCATCACCCCCTGTGCTCACTGCCCCGTGTCCTAACTCGCACCCAGTCCCGTTCACCCATCACCCCCTGTGCTCACTGCCCCGTGTTCTAACTCGCACCCAGTCCCGTTCACCCATCACCCCCTGTGCTCACTGCCCCGTGTCCTAACTTGCACAAGTCCCGTTCACCCATCACCCCCTGTGCTCACTGCCCCGTGTCCTAACTCACACCCAGTGCCGTTCACCCATCACCCCCTGTGCTCACTGCCCCGTGTCCTAACTCACACCCAGTCCCGTTCACCCATCACCCCCTGTGCTCACTGCCCCGTGTCCTAACTCACACCCAGTCCCGTTCACCCATCACCCCGTGCTCACTGCCCCGTGTCCTAACTCACACCGAGTCCCGTGCACCCATCACCCCCTGTGCTCACTGCCCAGTGTCCTAACTCACACCCAGTCCCGTTCACTCATCACCCCCTGTGCTCACTGCCTCGTGTCCGAACTCACACCCAGTCCCGTTCACCCATCACCCCCTGTGCTCACTGCCCCGTGTCCTAACTCACACCCAGTCCCGTTCACCCATCACCCCCGGTGCTCACTGCCCCGTGTCCTAACTCACACCGAGTCCCGTTCACCCATCACCCCCCGTGCTCACTGCCCCGTGTCCTAACTCACACCCAGTCCCGTTCACCCATCACCCCCTGTGCTCACTGCCCCGTGTCCTAACTCACACCGAGTCCCGTTCACCCATCACCCCCTGTGCTCACTGCCCCGTGTCCTAACTCACACCCAGTCCCGATCACCCATCACCCCCTGTGCTCACTGCCCCGTGTCCTAACTCACACCCAGTCCCGTTCACCCATCACCCCGTGCTCACTGCCCCGTGTCCTAACTCACACCCAGTCCCGTTCACCCATCACCCCGTGTTCACTGCCCCGTGTCCTAACTCGCACCCAGTCCCGTTCACCCATCACCCCCTGTGCTCACTGCCCCGTGTCCTAACTCACACCCAGTCCCGTTCACCCATCACCCCCTGTGTTCACTGCCCCGTGTCCTAACTCGCACCCAGTCCCATTCACCCATCACCCCCTGTGCTCACTGCCCCGTGTCCTAACTCGCACCCAGTCCCGTTCACCCATCACCCCCGGTGCTCACCGCCCCGTGTCCTAACTCACACCCAGTCCCGTTCACCCATCACCTCCTGTGCTCACTGCCCCGTGTCCAAACTCGCACCCAGTCCCGTTCACCCATCACCCCCTGTGCTCACTGCCCCGTGTCCTAACTCACACCCAGTCCCGTTCGCCCATCACCCCGTGCTCACTGCCCCGTGTCCTAATTCACACCCAGTCCCATTCACCCATCACCCCGTGCTCACTGCCCCGTGTCCGAACTCACACACAGTCCCGTTCACCCATCACCCCGTGCTCACTGCCCCGTGTCCTAACTCTCACCCAGTCCCGTTCACCCATCACCCCCTGTGCTCACTGCCCCGTGTCCTAACTCACACCCAGTCCGGTTCACCCATCACCCTGTGCTCACTGCCCCGTGTCCTAACTCACACCGAGTCCCGTTCACCCATCACCCCCTGTGCTCACTGCCCCGTGTCCTAACTCACACCCAGTCCCGTTCACCCATCACCCCGTGCTCACTGCCCCGTGTCCTAACACACACCCAGTCCCGTTCACCCATCACCCGCTGTGCTCACTGCCCCGTGTCCTAACTCACACCCAGTCCCGTTCACTCATCACCCCCTGTGCTCACTGCCCCGTGTCCTGACTCACACCCAGTCCCGTTCACCCATCACCCCCTGTGCTCACTGCCCCGTGTCCTAACTCACACCCAGTCCCGTTCACCCATCACCCCCTGTGCTCACTGCCCCGTGTCCTAACTCGCACCCAGTCCCGTTCACCCATCACCCCCTGTGCTCACTGCCCCGTGTCCTAACTCGCACCCAGTCCCGTTCACCCATCACCCCGTGCTCACTGCCCCGTGTCCTAACTCACACCCAGTCCCGTTCACCCATCACCCCCTGTGCACACTGCCCCCGTGTCCTAACTCACACCCAGTCCCGTTCACCCATCACCCCGTGCTCACTGCCCCGTGTCCTAACTCGCACCCAGTCCCGTTCACCCATCACCCCGTCCTCTGCTGCCCCGTGTCCTAACTCACACCCAGTCCCGTTCACCCATCACCCCCTGTGCACGCTGCCCCCGTGTCCTAACTCACACCCAGTCCCGTTCACCCATCACCCCGTGCTCACTGCCCCGTGTACTAACTCACACCCAGTCCCGTTCACCCATCACCCCCTGTGCTCACTGCCCCGTGTCCTAACTCACACCCAGTCCCGTTCACCCATCACCCCCTGTGCTCACTGCCCCGTGTCCTAACTCACACCCAGTCCCGTTCACCCATCACCCCCTGTGCTCACTGCCCCGTGTGCTAACTCGCACCCAGTCTCGTTCACCCATCACCCCGTGCTCACTGCCCCATGTCCTAACTCACACCCAGTCCCGTTCACCCATCACCCCGTGCTCACTGCCCCGTGTGCTAACTCGCACCCAGTCTCGTTCACCCATCACCCCGTGCTCACTGCCCCGTGTCCTAACTCACACCCACTCCCGTTCACCCATCAACCCCTGTGCTCATTGCCCCGTGTCCTAACTCACACCCAGTCCCGTTCACCCATCACCCCGTGCTCACTGCCCCGTGTCCTAACTCACACCCAGTCCCGTTCACCCATCACCCCCTGTGCTCACTGCCCCGTGTCCTAACTCACACCCAGTCCCGTTCACCCATCACCCCGTGCTCACTGCCCCGTGTCCTAACTCACACCCAGTCCCGTTCACCCATCACCCCCTGTGCTCACTGCCCCGTGTCCTAACTCGCACCCAGTCCCGTTCACCCATCACCCCCTGTGCTCACTGCCCCGTGTCCTAACTCGCACCCAGTCCCGTTCATCCATCACCCCCTGTGCTCACTGCCCCGTGTCCTAACTCACACCCAGTCCCGTTCACCCATCACCCCGTGCTCACTGCCCCGTGTCCTAACTCACACCCAGTCCCGTTCACCCATCACCCCCTGTGCTCACTGCCCCGTGTCCTAACTCACACCCAGTCCCGTTCACCCATCACCCCCTGTGCTCACTGCCCCCGTGTCCTAACTCACACCCAGTCCCGTTCACCCATAACCCCGTGCTCACTGCCCAGTGTCCTAACTCACACCCAGTCCCGTTCACCCATCACCCCCTGTGCTCACTGCCCCGTGTCCTAACTCGCACCCAGTCCCGTTCACCCATCACCCCGTGCTCACTGCCCCGTGTCCTAACTCGCACCCAGTCCCGTTCACCCATCGCTCCCTGTGCTCACTGCCCCATGTCCTAACTCACACCCAGTCCCGTTCACCCATCACCCCGTGCTCACTGCCCCGTGTCCTAACTCACACCGAGTCCCGTGCACCCATCACCCCGTGCTCACTGCCCCGTGTCCGAACTCACAACCAGTCCCGTTCACCCATCACCCCCTGTGCTCACTGCCCCGTGTCGTAACTCACACCCAGTCCCGTTCACCCATCACCCCCTGTGCTCACTGCCCCGTGTCCTAACTCACACCCAGTCCCGTTCACCCATCACCCCGTGCTCACTGCCCCGTGTCATAACTCACACCGAGTCCTGTTCACCCATCACCCACTGTGCTCACTGCCCTGTGTGCTAACTCGCCCCGAGTCCCGTTCACCCATCACCCCCTGTGCTCACTGCCCCGTGTCCTAACTCACAACCAGTCCCATTCACCCATCACCCCGTGCTCACTGCCCCGTGTCCTAACTCGCACCGAGTCCCGTTCACCCGTCACCCCCTGTGCTCACTGCCCCGTGTCCTAACTCACACCCAGTCCCGTTCACCCATCACCCCCTGTGCTCACTGCCTCGTGTCCGAACTCACACCCAGTCCCGTTCACCCATCACCCCCTGTGCTCACTGAACCGTGTCCTAACTCACACCCAGTCCCGTTCACCCATCACCCCCCTGTGCTCACTGCCCCGTGTCCTAACTCACACCCAGTCCCGTTCACCCATCACCCCCTGTGCTCACTGCCTCGTGTCCGAACTCACACCCAGTCCCGTTCACCCATCACCCCCTGTGCTCACTGAACCGTGTCCTAACTCGCACCCAGTCCCGTTCACCCATCACCCCCTGTGCTAACTGCCCCGTGTCCTAACTCACACCCAGTCCCATTCACCCATCACCCCCTGTGTTCACTGCCCCGTGTCCTAACTCGCACCCAGTCCCGTTCACCCATCACCCCCTGTGCTCACTGCCCCGTGTCCTAACTCGCACCCAGTCCCGTTCACCCATCACCCCCTGAGCTCACTCCCCCGTGTCCTAACTCACACCCAGTCCCGTTCACCCATCACCCCCTGTGCTCACTGCCCCGTGTCCTAACTCACACCCAGTCCCGTTCACCCATCACCCCCGGTGCTCACCGCCCCGTGTCCTAACTCACACCCAGCCCCGTTCACCCATCACCCCCTGTGCTCACTGCCCCGTGTCCTAACTCACTCCCAGTCCCGTTCACCCATCACCCACTGTGCTCACTGCCCCGTGTCCTAACTCACACCCAGTCCCGTTCACCCATCACCCACTGTGCTCACTGCCCCGTGTCCTAACTCACACCCAGTCCCGTTCACCCATCACCCCCTGTGCTCACTGCCCCGTGTCCTAACTCACACCCAGTCCCGTTCACCCATCACCCCCTGTGCTCACTGCCCCGTGTCCTAACTCACAACCAGTCCCATTCACCCATCACCACCTGCGCTCACTGCCCCGTGTCCGAACTCACACCCAGTCCCGTTCACCCATCACCCCCTGTGCTCACTGCCCCGTGTCCTAACTCACACCCAGTCCCATTCACCCATCACCCCGTGCTCACTGCCCCGTGTCCTAACTCATACCCAGTCCCGTTCACCCATCACCCCCTGTGCTCACTGCCCCGTGTCCTAACTCATACCCAGTCCCGTTCACCCATCACCCCCTGTGCTCACTGCCCCGTGTCCTAACTCACACCCAGTCCCGTTCACCCATCACCCCCTGTGCTCACTGCCCCGTGTCCAAACTCACACCCAGTCCCGTTCACCCATCACCCCCTGTGCTCACTGCCCCGTGTCTTAACTCACACCCAGTCCCGTTCACCCAGCACCCCCTGTGCTCACTGCCCCGTGTCCTAACTCACACCCAGTCCCCTTCACCCATCACCCCGTGCTCACTGCCCCGTGTCCTAACTCACACCCAGTCCCGTTCACCCATCACCCCCTGTGCTCACTGCCCCGTGTCCTAACTCACACCCAGTCCCGTTCACCCATCACCCCCTGTGCTCACTGCCCCGTGTCCTAACTCACACCAAGTCCCGTTCACCCATCACCCCCTGTGCTCACTGCCCCGTGTCCTAACTCACACCCAGTCCCGTTCACCCATCACCCCCTGTGCTCACTGCCCCGTGTCCTAACTCACACCCAGTCCCATTCACGCATCACCCCCTGTGCTCACTGCCCCGTGTCCTAACTCACACCCAGTCCCGTTCACCCATCACCCCGTGCTCACTGCCCCGTGTCCTAACTCACACCCAGTTCCGTTCACCCATCACCCCGTGCTCACTGCCCCGTGTCCTAACTCACACCCAGTCCCGTTCACCCATCACCCCCTGTGCTCACTGCCCCGTGTCCTAACTCGCACCCAGTCCCGTTCACCCATCACCCCCTGTGCTCACTGCCCCGTGTCCAAACTCGCACCCAGTCCCGTTCACCCATCGCCCCCTGTGCTCACTGCCCCATGTCCTAACTCACACCCAGTCCCGTTCACCCTTCACCCCGTGCTCACTGCCCCGTGTCCTAACTCACACCGAGTCCCGTGCACCCATCACCCCGTGCTCACTGCCCCGTGTCCGAACTCACAACCAGTCCCGTTCACCCATCACCCCGTGCTCACTGCCCCGTGTCCTAACTCACACCCAGTCCCGTTCACCCATCACCCCCTGTGCTCACTGCCCCGTGTCCTAACTCACACCCAGTCCCGTTCACCCATCACCCCGTGCTCACTGCCCCGTGTCCTAACTCACACCGAGTCCTGTTCACCCATCACCCACTGTGCTCACTGCCCTGTGTGCTAACTCGCCCCGAGTCCCGTTCACCCATCACCCCGTGCTCACTGCCCCGTGTCCTAACTCACAACCAGTCCCATTCACCCATCACCCCGTGCTCACTGCCCCGTGCCCTAACTCGCACCGAGTCCCGTTCACCCGTCACCCCCTGTGCTCACTGCCCCGTGTCCTAACTCACACCCAGTCCCGTTCACCCATCACCCACTGTGCTCACTGCCTCGTGTCCGAACTCACACCCAGTCCCGTTCACCCATCACCCCCTGTGCTCACTGAACCGTGTCCTAACTCACATCCAGTCCCGTTCACCCATCACCCCGTGTTCACTGCCCCGTGTCCTAACTCGCACCCAGTCCCGTTCACCCATCACCCCGAGCTCACTCCCCCGTGTCCTAACTCACACCCAGTCCCGTTCACCCATCACCCCCTGTGCTCACTGCCCCGTGTCCTAATTCACACCCAGTCCCGTTCACCCATCACCCCGTGCTCACTGCCCCGTGTCCTAACTCACACCCAGTCCCGTTCACCCATCACCCCCCTGTGCTCACTGCCCCATGTCCTAACTCACACCCAGTCCCGTTCACCCATCACCCCCTGTGCTCACTGCCCCGTGTCCTAACTCGCACCGAGTCCCGTTCACCTATCACCCCCTGTGCTCACTGCCCCGTGTCCTAACTCACACCCAGTCCCGTTCACCCATCACCCCCTGTGCTCACTGCCCCGTGTCCTAACTCACACCCAGCCCCGTTCACCCATCAACCCCTGTGCTCACTGCCCCATGTCCTAACTCACACCCAGTCCCATTCACCCATCACCCCGTGCTCACTGCCCCGTGTCCTAACTCACACCGAGTCCCGTTCACCCATCACCCACTGTGCTCACTGCCTCGTGTCCTAACTCACACCCTGTCCCGTTCACCCATCACCCCCTGTGCTCACTGCCCCGTGTCCTAACTCACACCCAGTCCCGTTCACCCATCACCCACTGTGCTCACTGCCCCGTGTCCTAACTCACACCCAGTCCCGTTCACCCATCACCCCCTGTGCTCACTGCCCCGTGTCCTAACTCACACCCAGTCCCGTTCACCCATCACCCACTGTGCTCACTGCCCCGTGTCCTAACTCACACCCAGTCCCGTTCACCCATCACCCCCTGTGCTCACTGCCCCGTGTCCTAACTCGTACCCAGTCCCGTTCACCCATCACCCTGCGCTCACTGCCCCGTGTCCTAACTCGCACCCAGTCCCGTTCACCCATCACACCCTGTGCTCACTGCCCCGTGTCCTAACTCACACCCAGTCCCGTTCACCCATCACCCCGTGCTCACTGCCCCGTGTCCTAACTCACACCCAGTCCCGTTCACCCATCACCCCCTGTGCTCACTGCCCCGTGTCCTAACTCACACCCAGTCACGTTCACCCATCGTCCCCTGTGCTCACTGCCCCGTGTCCTAACTCACACCCAGTCCCGTTCACCCATCACCCCCTGTGCTCAGTGCCCCGTGTCCTAACTCACACCCAGTCCCGTTCACCCATCACCCCCTGTGCTCACTGTCCCGTGTCCTAACTCACACCCTGTCCCGTTCACCCATCACCCCCTGTGCTCACTGCCCAGTGTCCTAACTCACACCCAGTCCCGTTCACCCATCACCCCCTGTGCTCACTGTCCCGTGTCCTAACTCACACCCTGTCCCGTTCACCCATCACCCCCTGTGCTCACTGCCCAGTGTCCTAACTCACACCCAGTCCAGTTCACCCATCACCCCCTGTGCTCACTGCCCCGTGTCGTAACTCACACCCAGTCCCGTTCACCCATCACCCCCTGTGCTCACTGCCCCGTGTCCTAACTCACACCCAGTCCCATTCACCCATCACCCCCTGTGCTCACTGCCCCGTGTCCTAACTCACACCCAGTCCCGTTCACCCATCACCCCGTGCTCACTGCCCCGTGTCCTAACTCACACCCAGTCCCGTTCACCCATCACCCCGTGCTCACTGCCCCGTGTCCTAACTCACACCCAGTCCCGTTCACCCATCACCCCCTGTGCTCACTGCCCCGTGTCCGAACTCGCACCCAGTCCCGTTCACCCATCACCCCCTGTGCTCACTGCCCCGTGTCCTAACTCGCACCCAGTCCCGTTCACCCATCACCCCCTGTGCTCACTGCCCCGTGTCCTAACTCACACCCAGTCCCGTTCACCCATCACCCCCTATGCTCACTGCTCCGTGTCCGAACTCACACCCAGTCCCGTTCACCCATCACCCCCTGTGCTCACTGCCCCGTGTCCTAACTCACACCCAGTCCCGTTCACCCATCACCCCCTGTGCTCACTGCCCCGTGTCCTAACTCGCACCCAGTCCCGTTCACCCATCACCCCCTGTGCTCACTGCCCCGTGTCCTAACTCACACCCAGTCCCGTTCACCCATCACCCCCTATGCTCACTGCTCCGTGTCCTAACTCACACCCAGTCCCGTTCACCCATCACCCCCTGTGCTCACTGCCCCGTGTCCTAACTCACACCCAGTCCCGTTCACCCATCACCCCCTGTGCTCACTGCCCCATGTCCTAACTCACACCCAGTCCCGTTCACCCATCACCCCGTGCTCACTGCCCCATGTCCTAACTCACACCCAGTCCCGTTCACCCATCACCCTCTGTGCTCACTGCCCCGTGTCCTAACTCACACCCAGTCCCGTTCACCCATCAACCCCTGTGCTCACTGCCCCGTGTCCTAACTCGCACCGAGTCCCGTTCACCCATCACCCCCTGTGCTCACTGCCCCGTGTCCTAACTCACACCCAGTCCCGTTCACCCATCACCCCCTGTGCTCACTGCCCCATGTCCTAACTCACACCCAGTCCCGTTCACCCATCACCCCCTGTGCTCACTGCCCCGTGTGCTTACTCGCACCCAGTCTCGTTCACCCATCACCCCGTGCTCACTGCCTCGTGTCCTAACTCACACCCAGTCCCGTTCACCCATCACCCCCCGTGCTCACTGCCCCGTGTCCTAACTCACACCCAGTCCCGTTCACCCATCACCCCCTGTGCTCACTGCCCCGTGTCCTAAATCACACCCAGCCCCGTTCACCCATCAACCCCTGTGCTCACTGCCCCGTGTCCTAACTCACACCCAGTTCCATTCATCCATCACCCCCTGTGCTCACTGCCCCGTGTCCTAACTGACACCGAGTCCCGTTCACCCATCACCCACTGTGCTCACTGCCTCGTGCCCTAACTCACACCCTGTCCCGTTCACCCATCACCCCCTGTGCTCACTGCCCCGTGTCCTAACTCACACCCAGTCCCATTCATCCATCACCCCCTGTGCTCACTGCCCCGTGTCCTAACTCACACCGAGTCCCGTTCACCCATCATCCACTGTGCTCACTGCCTCGTGCCCTAACTCACACCCAGTCCCGTTCACCCATCACCCCGTGCTCACTGCCCCGTGTCCTAACTCACACCCAGTCCCGTTCACCCATCACCCACTGTGCTCACTGCCCCGTGTCCTAACTCACACCCAGTCCCGTTCACCCATCACCCCCTGTGCTCACTGCCCCGTGTCCTAACTCGTACCCAGTCCCGTTCACCCATCACCCTGCGCTCACTGCCCCGTGTCCTAACTCGCACCCAGTCCCGTTCACCCATCACACCCTGTGCTCACTGCCCCGTGTCCTAACTCACACCCAGTCCCGTTCACCCATCACCCCCTGTGCTCACTGCCCCGTGTCCTAACTCACACCCAGTCCCGTTCACCCATCACCCCCTGTGCTCACTGCCCCGTGTCCTAACTCACACCCAGTCCCGTTCACCCATCGCCCCGTGCTCACTGCCCCGTGTCCTAACTCACACCCAGTCCCGTTCACCCATCGCCCCCTCTGCTCACTGCCCCGTGTCCTAACTCACACCCAGTCCCGTTCACACCATCGTCCCCTGTGCTCACTGCCCCGTGTCCTAACTCACACCCAGTCCCATTCACCCATCACCTCCTGTGCTCACTGCCCCCGTGTCCTAACTCACACCCAGTCCCGTTCACCCATCACCCCCTGTGCTCACTGCCCCATGTCCTAACTCACACCCAGTTGCGTTCACCCATCACCCACTGTGCTCACTGCCCCGTGTCCTAACTCGCACCCAGTCCCGTTCACCCATCACCACCTGTGCTCACTGCCCCGTGTCCTAACTCACACCCAGTCCCGTTCACCCATCGCCCCCTGTGCTCACTGCCCCGTGTCCTAACTCGCACCCAGTCCCGTTCACCCATCACCGCCCTGTGCTCACTGACCTACATTGGCTCCCGGCCCGGCAACGCCTCGATTTTAAAATTCTCATCCTCATTTTCAAATCCCTCCATGGCCTCCTCGCCCCCCCGCCTCCCTATCTCTGTAACCTCCTCCAGCCCTACGCCCCTCCCCAGCTCTGTAACCTCTTCCAGCCCCTACACCCCTCCCCATCTCTGTAACCTCTTCCAGCCCCTACACCCCTCCCTAACTCTGTAACCTCCTCCAGCCCTACCCTCCCTATCTCTGTAACCTCCTCCAGCCCCTACACCCCTCCCTATCTCTGTAACCTCCTCCAGCCCCTACACCCCTCCCTATCTCTGTAACCTCCTCCAGCCCCTACACCCCTCCCTATCTCTGTAACCTCCTCCAGCCCCTACACCCCTCACTATCTCTGTAACCTCCTCCAGCCCCTACACCCCTCCCGATCTCTGTAACCTCCTCCAGCCCCTACACCCCTCCCTATCTCTGTAACCTCCTCCAGCCCCTACACCCCTCCCTATCTCTGTAACCTCCTCCAGCCCCTACACCCCTCCCTATCTCTGTAACCTCCTCCAGCCCCTACACCCCTCACTATCTCTGTAACCTCCTCCAGCCCCTACACCCCTCCCGATCTCTGTATCCTCCTCCAGCCCTACAACCCTCCGAGATCTCTGCACTCCTCCAATTCTGTCCTCTTGCGCATCCCCCAATTTCCATCGCTCCACCATTGGCGGCCGTGCCTTCAGCCGCCTGGGACCCGAGCTCTGGAATTCCCTCCCTAAACCTCTCCGCCTCTCCCTCCTCCTTTAAGATGCTCCTTAAAACTGACCTCTTTGACCCAGCTTTTGGTCACCTGCCCTAATATCTCCTTATGTGGCTCGGTGTCAAATTTTAGTCTGATCAACGCTCCTGTGAAGCGCCTTGGGCCTTGGTGAGAGTATTGTGTACAGTTTTGGTCCCCTTACCTAAGGAAGGATATACTTGCCATAGAGGGAGTGCAACGAAGGTTCACCAGGCTGATTCCTGGGATGGCGGGACTGTCGTATGAAAAGAGATTGAGTAAACTAGGCCTGTATTCTCTTGAATTCAGAAGAATGAGAGGGGATCTCATTGAAGCATACAAAATTATTACAGGGCTTGATAGGGTGGATGCTGGGAGAATGTTTCCCTTGGCTGGGGAGTCTAGAACCAGGGGCCACAGCCTCAGGATAAAGGGTCGGTCATTCAGGACTGAGATGAGGAGAAATTTCTTCACACAGAGGGTGGTGAATCTTTGGGATTCTCTACCCCAGAGGGCTGTGGAGGCTCAGTCATTGGGTATATTCAAAACAGAAGTCGATAGATTTCTGACTAGTAAGGGCATCAAGGGATATGGCGACAGGGCCTGTGAATGGAGTGGAGGGAGAAGATCAGCCATGATCTCATTGAATGGCGGAGCAGGCTCGAGGGGCCGAATGGCCGGCTCCTGCTCCTATTTCTGATGTTCTACTATGTTAAAGGCGCTGGATAGATGGGAGTGGCTGTGATCAGCACAGACCAGGGTTGGAAGCTGCCACAATATGCTGGCCGTTGGACCTATCACTGAACCACGAGGAGCGGTGGGCAGCGTCACCTCCGCACAGTCACGAGTCTAATTCCCAGAATCAGGGCCAGGCCCAGCCGGCACTGCCCAGGCGCAGCTCAGCTGCCAGCTGCTCCCTTTTTGAATCAGTAATCCTCTTCCAGCCTTAGTCTCTCCCTAAGATACTAACCCGCTTTAACCGGGAACCTAATCCACTTTACTCCAAATTCACCCTCGCTCATCTCGGCTACACGCCAAGGGGGCTTAATCTCAACCACCGCCGCCCCACCCCCCCCCCCGCCGCCAGTGTGAGAAAACACAAATAGGCGTAAAGGGGGGCCGCAAGGGTCAGGAAATAATTCCCACATAACTGAACAGAACTCCTAACAGTTCCCCGCAGCAATACTGCTGTTGTATTAAAATGAGATTGAGAGAGACAGAATGTGACTGAATTAGAGAGAGCCTGCGAGAGAATGTGAGACAGTGCGGCGCTCCCTCAGTACTGCCCCTCCAACAATGTGGCTCTCCCTCAGTACCGCCCCTCCGACAATGTGGCGCACCCTCAGTACCGCCCCTCCGACAGTGCGGCGCTCCCTCAGTACCGCCCCTCCGACAATGTGGCGCTCCCTCAGTACCGCCCCTCCGACAGTGCGGCGCTCCCTCAGTACTGCCCCTCCGACAGTGCGGCGCTCCCTCAGTACTGCCCCTCCGACAGTGCGGCGCTCCCTCAGTACCGCTCCTCCGACAGTGCGGCGCTCCCTCAGTACTGCCCCTCCGACAGTGCGGCGCTCCCTCAGTACCGCCCCGAAGACAGTGCGGCGCTCCCTCAGTACCGCTCCTCCGACAGTCCTGCGCTCTCTCAGTACTGCCCCTCCGACAGTGCGGCGCTCCCTCAGTACTGCCCCTTCCACAGTGCGGCGCTCCCTCAGTACTGCCCCTTCCACAGTGCGGCGCTCCCTCAGTACTGCCCCTCCGACAGTGCGGCGCTCCCTCAGTACTGCCCCTCCGACAGTGCGGCGCTCCCTCAGTACTGCCCCTCCGACAGTGCGGCGCTCCCTCAGTACTGCCCCTCCGACAGTGCGGCGCTCCCTCAGTACGGCCCCTCCGACAGTGCGGCGCTCCCTCAGTACTGCCCCTCCGACAGTGCGGCGCTCCCTCAGTACCGCCCCTCCGACAGTGCGGAGCTCCCTCAGTACCGCCCCTCCGACAGTGCGGCGCTCCCTCAGTACCGCCCCTCCGACAGTGCGGCGCTCCCTCAGTACCGCTCCTCCGACAGTGCGGCGCTCCCTCAGTACTGCCCCTCCGACAGTGCGGCGCTCCCTCAGTATTGCACTGCGAGGTCAAATCTCTGAAGTGGGAATTGAACCCACGACCTTCTGACTCACAGGTGAGAGAGTGCTCCCCACTGAGCCATGGCTGCCAGCAGAGGCACAGAGGCATATGTCCCATCGATCCCTTACATTGTCTTATAACATACGGCCAGTGTAAGCTTAGTCTATATATACATTCACATTTGGATGAGAATTCCACAAACAATGGCTGACAGGTTGTCGATCTCTGTCCCGCAGACTGGGTAATCACAGCCTCGGAAAGTCAATCGGAACATTGAGCACTTCCAAAAACATCTGGCTGTCTCATGAGGGGATTCACGGGTAGATTAACTACTCTCAACAATCAGAAATGGATCGATGGCCCAAAACTTAGAACTAGTCCAACACCAATGATTAGTTACGCCAGGAATTCTACACAACGAGAGTGAATGGGAAGGGGTTTGGGCCCATTGGGATTGTGTACAGTGGGAGTGAATGGGAAGGGGTTTGGGTCCATTGGAATTGTGTACAGTGGGAGTGAATGGGAAGGGGTTTGGGTCCATTGGGATTGTGTACAGTGGGAGTGAATGGGAAGGGGTTTGGGCCCATTGGGATTGTGTACAATGGGAGTGAGTGGGAAGGGGTTTGGGTCCATTGGGATTGTGTACAATGGGAGTGAATGGGAAGGGGTTTGGGTCCATTGGGATTGTGTACAATGGGAGTGAATGGGAAGGGGTTTGGGTCCACTGGGATTGTGTACAGTGGGAGTGAATGGGAAGGGGTTTGGGTCCATTGGGATTGTGTACAATGGGAGTGAATGGGAAGGGGTTTGGGTCCATTGGGATTGTGTATAATGGGAGTGAATGGGAAGGGGTTTGGGTCCATTGGAAATTGGCCGCTCCACTCCCACTCTGATCTCTCGGTCATAGAAACATAGAAGATAGTAGCAGGAGTAGGCCATTCGGCCCTTCGAGCCTACTCCGCCATTCAACAAGATCATGGCTGATCATCCAAATTCAGTATCCTGTCCCTGCCTTCTCCCTATATCCCCTGATCCCTTTAGCCTCAAGAAATATATCCAACTCTTTCTTGAATATATTTAATGAACTGGCCTCCACCGCCCTCTGTGGCAGAGAATTCCACAGGTTCACCACTCTCTGGGTGAAGAAATTCCTCCTCATTTAAGTCCTAAATGGCTTACCCCTTATCCTTAGACTGTGACCCCTGGTTCTGGACTCCCCGGCCATCAGAAACATCCTTCCTGCATCTAGTCTGTCCAGGCCTGACAGAATTTTATAGGTTTCGATGAGATCCCCGCTCAATCTTCTAAACTCCAGTGAGTATAAGCCCAATTGACACAATCTCTCCTCATACGTCATTCCTGCCATCCCAGGTAT
>NW_028225185.1:6090246-6257746 GCF_052327205.1 Somniosus microcephalus | reverse complement strand
GGAGAGGGAAGGGGATGTGAGGGAGAGAGAGGGAAGGGGGGAGAGAGCGAGGGAGAGGGAAGGGGATGTGAGGGAGAGAGCGAGGGAGAGGGAAGGGGGAGAGAACGAGGGAGAGAGAGGGAAGGGGGAGAGAGCGAGGGAGAGGGAAGGGGAGAGAGAGCGAGGGAGAGGGAAGGGGATGTGAGGGAGAGAGAGGGAAGGGGAGAGAGAGCGAGGGAGAGGGAAGGGGATGTGAGGGAGAGAGAGGGAAGGGGGGAGAGAGCGAGGGAGAGGGAAGGGGGAGAGAGCGAGGGAGAGGGAAGGGGGAGAGAGCGAGGGAGAGGGAAGGGGAGAGAGCGAGGGAGAGGGAAGGGGGAGAGAGCGAGGGAGAGAGAGGGAAGGGGAGAGAGAGCGAGGGAGAGGGAAGGGGATGTGAGGGAGAGAGAGGGAAGGGGAGAGAGAGCGAGGGAGAGGGAAGGGGATGTGAGGGAGCGAGAGGGAAGGGGGGAGAGAGCGAGGGAGAGGGAAGGGGGAGAGAGCGAGGGAGAGGGAAGGGGAGAGAGAGCGAGGGAGAGGGAAGGGGATGTGAGGGAGAGAGAGGGAAGGGGGAGAGAGCGAGGGAGAGAGAGGGAAGGGGGGATGAGAGCGAGGGAGAGGGAAGGGGGAGAGAGCGAGGGAGAGGGAAGGGGGGAGAGAGCGAGGGAGAGAGAGGGAAGGGGAGAGAGAGCGAGGGAGAGAGAGGGAAGGGGAGAGAGAGAGAGGGAAGGGGAGAGAGAGCGAGGGAGAGGGAAGGGGATGTGAGGGAGAGAGAGGGAAGGGGGAGAGAGCGAGGGAGAGAGAGGGAAGGGGGGAGAGAGCGAGGGAGAGGGAAGGGAGAGAGAGCGAGCGAGGGAGAGGGAAGGGGATGTGAGGGAGCGAGAGGGAAGGGGAGAGAGCGCGAGGGAGAGGGAAGGGGATGTGAGGGAGAGAGAGGGAAGGGGAAGCAAGGACGAGATGAGAGAGGGGGAGGGAGAGGGAGAGAAAGCGAGATGAGAGCGGGGGAGGGGGAGAATGCGAGATGAGAGAGGGGGAGGGGGAGCGTTGCTAAGGATTCGCTGTGTACTTATGACAAAGGTCGCTTGCTGTTTACAGATATATTGTTCCGTACAGGAAGCACTTCCACTGTTCATGATCTCTGTAAATGGCAGATAAATCATTTAACAACTTGCCCAAATGTCGATCCCGCACACTCAAGTGTATCCCATTTCCTGCAGCCCGCCATATTCCCAAAAGGATTTTCCTCTTCCCTCTATCTCTCTGTGCCTTTCTGTCTGCGTCCCTCTCTGTCCCATAAATACCGGTGAGACGAGTGACCAGTTAATCTGTTGGTAGTTTTGCTCGAGGGAGGAATGAACAGGCAGATGGGGCCTCTGTTTAACGTCTCATCCGAAAGACAGCATCTCCGGCAGTGCAGCCCTCCCTCAGTACTGCCCCTCCGACAGTGCGGCTCCCTCAGTACTTCCCCTCCGACAGCACGGCGCTCCCTCAGTACTGCCCCTCCGACAGTGCGGCTCCCTCAGTACTTCCCCTCCGACAGCACGGCGCTCCCTCAGTACTGCCCCTCCGACAGCACGGCGCTCCCTCAGTACTGCCCCTCCGACAGTGCGGCGCTCCCTCAGTACTGCCCCTCCGATAGTGCGGCTCCCTCAGTACTTCCCCTCCGACAGCACGGCGCTCCCTCAGTACTGCCCCTCCGACAGTGCGGCGCTCCCTCAGTACTGCCCCTCCGACAGCACGGCGCTCCCTCAGTACAGCCTCTCCGGCAGTGCAGCCCTCCCGCAGCACTGCCCCTCCGACAGTGCGGCACTCCCTCAGTACTGCCCCTCCGACAGTGCGGCACTCCCTCAGTACTGCCCCTCCGACAGTGCGGCGCTCCCTCAGTACTGCCCCTCCGACAGTGCGGCACTCCCTCAGTACTGCCCCTCCGACAGTGAGGCGCTCCCTCAGTACTGCCCCTCCGATAGTGCGGCGCTCCCTCAGTACTGCCCCTCCGACAGTGCGGCGCTCCCTCAGTACTGCCCCTCCGACAGTGCGGCGCTCCCTCAGTACCGCCCCTCCGACAGTGCGGCGCTCCCTCAGTACTGCCCTTCCGACAGTGCGGCGCTCCCTCAGCACTGCCCCTCCGACAGTGAGGCGCTCCCTCAGTACCGCCCCTCTGACAGTGCGGCGCTCCCTCAGTACTGCCCTTCCGACAGTGCGGCGCTCCCTCAGCACTGCCCCTCCGACAGTGAGGCGCTCCCTCAGTACCGCCCCTCCGACAGTGCGGCGCTCCCTCAGTACTGCCCTTCCGACAGTGCGGCGCTCCCTCAGCACTGCCCCTCCGACAGTGAGGCGCTCCCTCAGTACTGCCCCTCCGACAGTGCGGCACTCCCTCAGTACTGCCCCTCTGACCTGAAACGCTAACTCTGTTTCCCTCTCCACAGATGCTGCCTGACCTGCTGAGTATTTCCACCACTCACCTCATCTCCGGGGTTTATAAGGGTACGGTCGTTAACGGGGAACAGCACCTCATCTTTCGATTAGGCAATCTTCCAAACAACCGGAGTCCAACAACTTCAGATCATATTTTTCCCATTTTTCCAGATAGCAGAGTTTTTATATTTATCCACGGGATGTGGGCATCGCTGGCAAGGCCGGCATTTATTGCCCATCCTTAATTGGCCTTGAGAAGGTGGTGGTGAGCCGCCTTATACAACGGAGTGGCTTGGGAGACCATCTCAGAGGGCAGTTAAGAGTCAACCCCATTGCTGTGGGTCTGGAGTCACATATCAGCCAGACCGGGTAAGGACGGTAGATTTCCTTCCCTAAAGGACATTAGTGAACCAGATGGGTTTTTACAACAATCCGATTCATGACCGATACTAGCTTTTTATTCCAGATTTAATTAATTAACTGAATTTAAATTCCCCCGCTGCCGTGGGGGGTCTTGAACTCCTGTCTCTGCATCATGAGTCTAGGCCGCTGGATTCCTGGTCCAGTAACATAAGCACTATGCTACCATACCCGGTAAGGGTGATGGCACGGATTCTGCTGTTGTCATTTACACTTCCTCAGGGACCCATCTTTTGTTTCTTTACTTGTTCCATTACCTTCGTTCTTGCTTCTCCTGAGCTTCCGATCCCTCAACCTACGCACTCTCTGGGCCATCTGCTCCCCTCCCTCAGTCTTCCCTTGCCCCTACAGTCCTTTAACACCCAAGGTTAGGAGCATAGGAATTGCTGGGTGAGAGAGGACCACGGCCCATCTACCATCCTGGTAGTCGTACGATACAACAACGGCCTTCATTGCAAGAGGATTTGAGTACAGGAGCAAGGATGTCTTACTGCAGTTGTGCAGGGCCTTGGTGAGACCACACCTGGAGTACTGTGTGCAGTTTTGGTCTCCTTACCTAAGAAAGGATACACTTGCCATGGAGGGAGTGCAGCGAAGGTTCACCAGACTGATTCCTGGGATGGCAGGACTGTCGTATGAGGAGGGATTGGGTCGACTAGGCCTGTATTCACTAGAGTTTAGAAGAATGAGAGGGGATCTCATTGAAACGTATAAAATTCTGACAGGGCTAGACAGACTGGATGCAGGGAGGATGTTTCCCCTGGCTGGGGGGGTCTAGAACGAGGGGTCACAGTCTCAGGATACGGGGTAGGACATTTAGGACTGAGATGAGGAGAAATTTCTTCACTCAGAGGGTGGTGAACCCGCGGAATTCTCTACCACAGAAGGCTGTGGAGGCCAAGTCACTGAATATATTGAAGAAGGAGATCGATAGATTTCTGGACACAAGAGGCATCAAGGGGTATGGGGAGAGAGCGGGAATATGGTATTGAGATAGAGGATCAGCCATGATCATATTGAATGGTGGAGCAGGCTCGAGGGGCCGAATGGCCGACTCCTGCTCCTATTTTTCTATGTTTCTATGATGGAGTTGTTCACTAATCACAGCAATCAATCTCTATCTTTGAGTCTATGACAGACCCAGACACGAGGCCAGGAAAACCCCCAGTGGTGGAGAGCATTGGGAACCGGTACAGCAAGCAACTGGGAAAGCAAATGGTATGCTGGCCTTTATTACGAGGATTTGAGTATAAGAGTAAAGAAGTCTTACTCCAATTATACAGGGCCCTGGTGAGACCACACCTGAGTATTGTGTACAGTTTTGGTCTCCTTACCTAAGGAAGGATATACTTGCCATAGAGGGAGTGCAGCGAAGGTTCACCAGACTGGTTCCTGGGATGGGGGGATTGTCCTATGAGGAGAGATTGAGTAGACTAGGCCTATATTCACTAGAGTTTAGAAAAAGGAGAGGTGATCTCATTGAAACATACAAGATTCTGAGGGGGATTGACAGGGTAGATGCTGAGAGGCTGTTTCCCCCCTGGCTGGAGAGTCTAGAACCAGGGGTCACAGTCTCAGGATAAGGGGTCAGCCATTTAGGACTGAGATGAGGAGGAATTTCTTCACTCAGAGGGCGGTGAATCTTTGGAATTCTCTGCCCCAGAGGGCTGTGGATGCTCAGTCGTTGAGTATATTCAAGACCGAGATCGAGAGATTTTTGGATATTAAGAGAATCAAGGTACATGGAGATAGTGCAGGAAAGTGGAGATGAGGTAGAAGATCAGCCATGATCGCATTGAATGGCGGAGCAGGCTCGAGGGGCCGAATGGCCGACTCCTGCTCCTATTTCTTATGTTCTTAACTGTAGGTCCGAAGTCACCTGTTCCTCCCGTGCCCGCTACACTCACCACGCGTCATGCCTCCAATTACTCATAGACCCAAATGTTATTTCCTGAAAGAAATCTATCTAATTTACATTTGAACGAATCAATACTAACTGCATCCACCGTTCTCCTATAGACTGGCCGCTCACTCACTGGAATATTGTTTCCGCAGATTAGTTTAGAACTTGCCCTCCTTCAAACACAGGCCCTGTCCTCCGACCCTTCCTTCCTTGTCTCCTCGCCTGCTCCTCTCACCCATAGACGGGCGCTGCACGGTGGGCCTCAGCCTCTCATAGAACCATACAGCACAGGAGGAGGCCATTCGGCCCACCGTGCCTGTGCCGGCTCTTTGAAAGAGCTCTCCAATTAATCCCACTCCCCCCTGCTCTTTCCCCACAGCCCTGCAAATGTATTCCTTTTCGAGTATTTATCCAATTTCCCCTTTTGAAAGTTACTATTGAATCTGCTTCCACCGCCCTTTCAGGCAGCGCATTACAGATCACAACAACTCGCTGCGTAAAAATATTCTCATCACTCCCCCCCCCGCCCCTCCCCTGGTTCTTTTACCGATTATCTTCAGTGTCCTCTGGTTACCGACCCTCCTGCCAGTGGAAACAGTTTCTCCTTATTTACTCCATCAAAACCCCTCGTAATTCTGAACGCCTCTGTTAAATCTCCCCTTAACCTTCTCTGCTCTAAGGAGAACAATCCCAGCTTCTCCAGTCTCTCCACGTAACTGAAGTCCCTCATCCCCTGGTCCCATTCTGGTAAATCTCCTCTGCATCCCTCTCCAAGGCCTCGACATCCTTCCTAAAGTGCGGTGCCCAGAATTGGACACAAGACTCCAGGGCTGGGGCCGAACCAGTGATTGAGAAATGAACGCCCCCGGTATGCGGACTGACAGTGTGTGGTGGTAGAGATTCGAGACTGGCCGCTCCGTGTGTCACCTCGATTACATCTCCTCCTTAACCGTCTCTGCTCTCAGGAGAACAATCCCAGTTTCTCAGGCCTCTCCACCTAACTGAAGGCCCTCATCCCCGGTACCGTTTATCAGAGTTCCGCAATGATAATCATTTTTAAATCTTTCCCCCCCCCCCCCCCGCTCGGTTAGTGAATCTCACTTACCCCAGGCAGCGTCTTCTGTTCGTGCAGCGCTGTCTGTGCTTTCAGTGCGGACTCCCTCGCGCAGTAAGTCAGGAAGGCACATCCTTAACAGGGCAAAAAAAAAACAAAAAAAAAAATCACAAAAACACCGTGGGATCGGAACATGCAGTCAGCGAATCATCGCTCAACTAAAACTGTCACAGCACAGGAGAGACGGGCGGGCAGCCCCCATGCTCGTTTGGCCTTTTTCCTGTTAGTTACAAAAAATATGTGGAGATGGGAAGAGAAGCTGTTGCCAGGCTAAAGCTAACTAATCAAAAGAACGTAAGAAACAGGAACGGGAGTTGGCCATTCGGGCCCTCGAGCCTGCTCCGCCGTTCAATAAGATCATGGCTGATCTTACATAGGATATGTCAAGAATCTTATCATATCTGTTTTCACTATGGAGAGGGACGATGTAGACATAGAAATAGGGCGGGGGGACTGTGATATACTCGAACATATTAACATCGAGAGGGAGGAGGTATTGGCGGTTTTAGCAGGCCTAAAAATGGATAAATCCCCAGGCCCGGATGAAATGTATCCCAGGCTGCTGTGTGAGGCAAAGGAGGAGATTGCGGGGGCTCTAACACATATATTCAGAACCTCTCTGGCCACAGGGGATGTGCCAGAGGACTGGAGAACCGCTAATGTAGTACCATTATTCAAGAAGGGGAGTAGGGAAAAACCGGGGAACTACAGGCCAGTGAGCCTAACATCAGTGGTAGGAAAATTATTGGAAAAAATTCTGAGGGACAAAATTAGTCTCCACTTGGAGAGGCAAGGATTAATCAGGGATAGTCAGCATGGCTTTGTCAAGGGAAGATCATGTCTGACTAATTTGATTGAATTTTTTGAGGGGGTGACTAGGTGTGTGGATGAGGGTAACGCAGTGGATGTGGTATACATGGATTTCAGTAAGGCCTTCGATAAAGTCCCGCACAGGAGACTGGTCAAGAAGGTAAGAGCCCATGGAATCCAGGGTGCCTTGGCACATTGGATACAAAACTCGCTTAGTGGCAGAAGGCAGAGGGTGATGGTCGAAGGTTGTTTTTGTGACTGGAAGCCTGTGGCCAGTGGGGTACCACAGGGATCGGTGCTGGGTCCCTTGCTGTTTGTGGTCTACATTAATGACTTGGATATGAATGTAAAAGGTATGATCAGTAAGTTCGCGGATGATACAAAAATTGGTAGGGTGGTAAATAGCGAGGAGGGTAGTCTCAGTCTGCAGGACGATATAGATGGGTTGGTCAGATGGGCGGAACAGTGGCAAATGGAATTTAACCCGGAAAAGTGCGAGGTGATGCACTTTGGGGGGACTAACAAGGCAAGGGAATACACAATGAATGGAAAGACCCTAGGCAAGACGGAGGGTCAGAGGGATCTGGGTGTGCAAGTACACAGATCCCTGAAGGCGGCGGAACAGGTGGATAAGGTGGTAAAAAAGGCATATGGGATACTTGCCTTCATTAGCCGAGGCATAGAATATAAGAGCAAGGAGGTTATGATGGAGCTGTATAAAACACTGGTTAGGCCACAGCTGGAATACTGTGTGCAGTTCTGGTCGCCACACTACAGGAAGGATGTGATAGCTTTGGAGAGGGTGCAGAGGAGATTCAGCAGGATGTTACCAGGGCTGGAGCGCTTCAGCTATGAAGAGAGACTGGGCAGATTGGGTTTGTTTTCCTTGGAGCAGAGGAGGCTGAGGGGGGACATGATTGAGGTGTACAAAATTATGAGGGGCATAGATAGGATGGATACTAAGGAGCTTTTTCCCTTAGTAGAAGGGTCAATAGCTAGGGGGCATAGATTCAAGGTAAAGGGCGGGAGGTTTAGAGGGGATTTGAGAAAGAACTTTTTCACCCAGAGGGTGGTTTGAGTCTGGAACTCACTGCCTGAAAGGGTTGTGGAGGCAGAAACCCTCACAACATTCAAGAAGCATTTGGATGAGCACTTGAAATGCCATAGCATACAAGGCTACGGACCAAATGCTGGAATATGGGATTAGATTAGACAGGGCTTGATGGCCGGCGCGGACACGATGGGCCGAAGGGCCTCTGTCCGTGCTGTATAACTCTATGACTCTATAACTCATGAAATAACACTGGGCGGCCAGCTGGTGGCGCCGTCCAAGGAGTCTAAATACTCGGGCGTGGGCCCAGCTTGCTCAGGATGTTTCTGTAACCAGGAACTAGTGATGTAACTAGAAACTCATGGTTGTGAAACAGTTGATTAAAGCCTTGTTTTATACTCAAACCAAGTGATTCGTAGTCTTTTTACATCAGGATATAGGGCACAGAAACAGGCCATTCGGCCCACCCAGTCCATGCCGGTGTTCATGCTCGACTCGAGCCTCCTCCAGTCATTCCTCATCTAAATCTATCAGCATAACCTGTTACATCGTTATATTACATCGTTAAATGGAACTACTTGTTGCATCGTTATATGGAACTACTTTGGTTAGTGTATTTATATTGCTATGTGGCGCACTGTGAAAGGCAGTGCGCAGTGCAAGGTCGGACATCTTGTATCACTCCGCACCATGCGGCAGCAACATCATGAAAGCAAGAATACAACTGAGTGAAAGTCGTAAATTAAAATGAGTTAAAAGTGTCTGTATTATATAGTAATAAGAACACAAGGAGACACAACATGGTGGCAGCGGTGGAAATTAGGACTGGAATTCGGCTCCAGTCATTTCGAAGGCGTGGGTTCGGATCCCACCGCTGCCACCATGTTGTGTCTCCTTGTGTTCTTATTACTATGTAATACAGACACTTTTAACTCATTTTAATTTACGACTTTCACTCAGTTGTATTCTTCCTTTGATGATGTTGCTGCCGCATGGTGCGGAGTGATACAAGATGTCCGACCTTGCACTGCGCACTGCCTTTCACAGTGCGCCACATAGCAATATAAATACACTAACCAAAGTAGTTCCATATAACGATGTAACAAGTAGTTCCATATAACGATGTAACAAGTAGTTCCATTTAACGATGCAATAATATAACGATGTAACATAACCCTCTATTGCCTCCTCCCTCAGATGCTTGTCCAGCCTCCCCTTAAATGCATCCATACTATTCGCCTCAACCACTCCCTGTGGTTTGACTTCAACTCCACTTTCTCCGCCCGATCCCCCTATCCCTCGATTCCCCGAGAGTCCAAAAATCTATCGACCTCGGCCTTGAATATACTCAACGACTGAGCCTCCACAGCCCTCTGGGGTAGAGAATTCCAAAGATTCACCGCCCTCTGAGTGAAGAAATTCCTCCTCATCTCAGTCCTCAATGGCCGACCCCTTATCCTGAGACTGTGACCCCTGGTTCTAGACTCTCCGGCCAGGGGGGAAACAGCCTCTCAGCATCTACCCTGTCAATCCCCCTCAGAATCTGATATGTTTCAATGAGATCACCTCTCACTCTTCTAAACTCTAGGGAATATAGGCCTAGTCTACTCACTCGGGTAACAAAGAGTCTGTTTGCTTTCCGATTGGCCGTGGGAGGGCGGGGCGGGGCGCGGCGAGGATGTGGGTGCTGGGCGACCGATGGCGGGTGTGGGGGCGGGGAAGGATGGAGGCAGGAGATGACGTGACGAAGCCAGAGTTGGCTCCGCCCCCCCTCCCCCCTCACAAAGACGCCTCCTCTCGCAGTTCCACAGACTGGTGGTTCTTACAAGTGGCCATTTTACCAACTGTGCGGCGGGTGGCTAATCGACCACGGAGGGCGTCGCGCATCGTTTGGACGCGCAACAACAACGGGCGCGCGCTTTCCAGTGAGCGGGGGGGGCGAGGGGGTCACTGGATAGCGATCGGGGAAGCGGGTTAGACTGGCTGATTTCTCTCACCCCCGTCACCCAACCTATGAGGGGAAAATCAGGGGGTGGGTGGGGGCAGGTAAGAAGGGCGCAGCGTCACACGGTGGGGAGAGAGAGGTCGTATATCCAGGGTGGGAACAAACAGTCCGTTGGGTTAAGGAGGGCCGAACACCAAGGGGTGGGCGGGGGGGGACACAGCCTCACTGCGAACGGGGAAGGCAACGGAAGGGTCCCGAGCAACGTTCCCTGTCATTGTTTCTGGTCCCGTGCGCGCGATATTCCATGCAGAAAAGCGGATATTCCCCGGGGCGCTGGACGACTTGCAGGGAGCGTCGGTCCCGAGCCAGTCACTTGGGAGTGGGAACGAGCCAGTCACTTGGGCTCCTGTCCTGAACCTTCTTTCGACCCTGCGCATGAACGCACGCACCCGCCATTTTGGATTCGACGCCATTTGCTTTCCCTCACTTCGAGTTTCCCTTTCTAGAAACATAGAAAAATAGGAGCAGGAGTCGGCCATTCGGCCCCTCGAGCCTGCTCCGCCATTCAATATGATCATGGCTGATCCTCTATCTCAATACCATATTCCCGCTCTCTCCCCATACCCCTTGATGCCTTTTGTGTCTAGAAATCTATCGATCTCCTTCTTAAATATATCCAGTAACTTGGCCTCCACAGCCTTCTGTGGTAGAGAATTCCACAGGTTCACCACCCTCTGAGTGAAGAAATTTCTCCTCATCTCAGTCCTAAATGTCCTACCCTGTATCCTGAGACTGTGACCCCTCGTTCTAGACCCCCCCAGCCAGGGGAAACATCCTCCCTGCATCCAGTCTGTCTAGCCCTGTCAGAATTTTATACGTTTCAATGAGATCCCCTCTCATTCTTCTAAACTCTAGTGAATACAGGCCTAGTCGACCCAATCTCTCCTCATATGACAGTCCTGCCATCCCAGGAATCAGTCTGGTGAACCTTCGCTGCACTCCCTCTATGGCAAGTATATCCTTCCTTAGGTAAGGAGACCAAAACTGCACCCAGTACTCCAGGTGTGGTCTCACCAAGGCCCTGTATAACTGGAGTAAGACATCCTTGCTCCTGTACTCAAATCCTCTTGCAATGAGGGCCAACATACCATTTGCCTTCCTAACTGCTTGCTGCACCTGCATGTTTGCTTTCAGTGACTGGTGTACAAGGACACCCAGGTCCCTCTGTACATCAACATTTCCCAATCTATCACCATTTAAATCATACTCTACCTTTCTGTTTTTCCTACTGAAGTGGATAACTTCACATATATTCTTTCCCCATCCACCGCCATCATCGCCAATATTTTTTTTATACAACTGAAATAAATGAAAGTGCTCAAAAAAAAATGGAAACAGTTTTATTTAACGTCTCGAGGGTTTTTCTCCCGGGTTTTTGTGCTGGCAGCCAGTGCCCTGGAGATTAACCTTTAAGTCCTGGAGACACCAGGGAGATCCTGGAGGGGGGGTTGGACAATCCCCGATCCCCTGCCCCCTCGTCACAATCCCTGCAAAGCTCCCACGTCCCGGCATTGTCCGCTGGCCTCCCACGTGGGAATCAAAGCAGGAGGGGAGAGGCGCTTCAGTCCTTCAAATCGATAAAGCCACACACACACACAATCGGGAGTCAAAGGCAAATTGGAAGTAATCAGTTCAATTGGGATTTTATGGGATATCGAATTGCAGGTTTTAAAATATCTCGGTGAACTTTAGTCACGCGGTTGATGGCGGAGGGAGGGTGCCTTTAAGAAGCTGCTTCTAGTCAGGCGGGAGAAGGCAACACAGGCTCGTTTCATTGGTGTGTGAATCCTGTCACAATCTGTCAATCAGAGAGTTCACAGCACAGAAACAGGCCATTCGGCCCATCTGTTCCGTGCCGGTGTTTATTCCCCGCACCAGCCTCCTCCCTCCACTCTTCATCTCACCCATATCCCTCTATTCCTTTCTCCCTCATGTGTTTATCCAGCTTCCCCTTAAATGCATCGATACTATTCGCCTCAACCACTCCCTGTGGTAGCGAGTTCCACATTCTCACCACTCTCTGGGTAATAAAGTTTCTCCTGAATTCCCCATTGGATTTATTAGTGACTATCTTATATTGATGGCCCCTAGTTCTGGTCTCCCCCACAAGTGGAAACATCATCTCTACGTCTACCCTATCGAACCCCTTTCATAATCTTAAAGACCTCGATCAGGTCACCCCTCAGCCTTCTCGTTTCTAGAGAAAAAGAGCCCCAACCTGTTCAGTCTTTCCTCATAGGTGTAATCTCGCAGTTCTGGTCTCATTCTAGTAAATCTTTTTTGCACCTTCTCCAGTGCCTCCATATCCTTTGTGTAATATGGAGACCAGAACTGTGCACAGTGCTCCAAGTGCGGTCTAACCGAGGTATATGGAGACCAGAACTGTGCACAGTGCTCCAAGTGTAGTCTAACCAAGGTATATGGAGACCATTACTGTGCACGTGCTCCAAGTGTGGTCTAACCAAGGTCTATGGAGACCAGAACTGTGCACAGTGCTCCAAGTGGGGTCTAACCAAGGTATACGGAGACCAGAACTGTGCACAGTGCTCCAAGTGGGGTCTAACCAAGGTATATGGAGACCAGAACTGCACACAGTGCTCCAAGTGTGGTCTAACCAAGGTATATGGAGACCAGACTGTGCAGAGTGCTCCCAGTGTGGTCTAACCGAGGTATATGGAGACCAGAACTGTGCACAGTGCTCCAAGTGTGGTCTAACCGAGGTATATGGAGACCAGAACTGTGCGCAGTGCTCCAAGTGTGGTCTAACCAAGGTATATGGAGACCAGAACTGTGCGCAGTGCTCCAAGTGTGGTCTAACCAAGGTATACGGAGACCAGAACTGTGCACAGTGCTTCAAGTGGGGTCTAACCAAGGTGTATGGAGACCGGAACTGTGCTCGTGCTCCAAGTGTGGTCTAACCAAGGTCTATGGAGGCCAGAACTGTGCACAGTGCTCCAAGTGGGGTCTAACCAAGGTATATGGAGACCAGAACTGCACACAGTGCTTCAAGTGGGGTCTAACCAAGGTATACAGAGACCAGAACTGTGCACAGTGCTCCAAGTGTGGTCTAACCAAGGTATATGGAGACCAGAACTGTGCACAGTGTTCCAAGTGTGGTCTAACCAAGGTATACGGAGACCAGAACTGTGCACAGTGCTCCAAGTGTGGTCTAACCGAGGTATATGGAGACCAGAACTGTGCACAGTGCTCCAAGTGGGGTCTAACCAAGGTATATGGAGACCAGAACTGCACACAGTGCTTCAAGTGGGGTCTAACCAAGGTATACAGAGACCAGAACTGTGCACAGTGCTTCAAGTGTGGTCTAACCAAGGTATATGGAGACCAGAACTGTGCACGGTGCTCCCAGTGTGTCTAACCAAGGTATACGGAGACCAGAACTGTGCGCGGTGCTCTCAGTGTGGTCTAACCAAGGTATATGGAGACCAGAACTGTGCACAGTGCTTCAAGTGGGGTCTAACCAAGGTATATGGAGACTAGAACTGTGCACAGTGCTCCAAGTGTGGTCTAACCAAGGTATATGGAGACCAGAACTGTGCACAGTGCTTCAAGTGGGGTCTAACCTAGGTATATGGAGACCAGAACTGTGCACAGTGCTCCAAGTGTGGTCTAACCAACGTATATAGAGACCAGGACTGTGGACAGTGCTCCAAGTGTGGTCAAACCAAGGTATATGGAGACCAGAGCTGTGCACAGTGCTCCCAGTGGGGTCTAACCAAGGTATATGGAGACCAGAACTGTGCACAGTGCTCCAAGTGTGGTCAAACCAAGGTATATGGAGACCAGAGCTGTGCACAATGCTCCAAGTGTGGTCAAACCAAGGTATATGGAGACCAGAGCTGTGCACAGTGCTCCAAGTGTGGTCTAACCAAGGTATACGGAGACCAGAACTGTGCACAGTGCTCCCAATGGGGTATAACCGAGGCTCTCTGCTTTGCAGTTCTGTTCCTTTAGAAATGAACCCGAGTGCTTGGTTTGATTTTGATATTTTCAGCTCTTCTTAAAACACAAATGAGGCCGGCGCGCTGGGCCCCGACTGAGGGATTTCAGAGCCAATCGCATTAGGTGGGAGTGGAGTCACGTGCAGGGCCTGACTGAGTCACCAAGAAGTCCGTCAGTTACAAACGGATCCCCCATTATCTACCAGAATCCGCACTGGACACAGCAGGTCTGTCGCATCCGAGACAGAAAGACTCAGGTATCAGCCGTGGCTCAGTGGGTAGCATTCTCTCTCTCACTCTTTCTCTCGCCTCAGAGTCAGAAGGTCGTGGGTTCCAGTCCCACTCCAGAGACTCGAGCACAAAATCCAAGCGGACACTCCCGGGCCAGTACTGGGAGCGCTGCACTGTCGGAGAGGCAGTACTGAGGGAGCTCCGCACCGTCGGAGGGCCGGTACTGAGGGAGCGCCGCACCGTCGGAGGGGCAGTACTGAGGGAGCGCCGCACTGTCGGAGGGGCGGTACTGAGGGAGCGCCGCACTGTCGGAGGGGCGGTACTGAGGGAGCGCCGCACTGTCGGAGGGGCGGTACTGAGGGAGCGCCGCACTGTCGGAGGGGCGGTACTGAGGGAGCGCCACACTGTCGGAGGGGCGGTACTGAGGGAGCGCCGCACTGTCGGAGGGGCGGTACTGAGGGAGCGCCGCACTGTCGGAGGGCAGTACTGAGGGAGCACTGCACTTTTGGAGGGCAGTACTGAGGGAGTGCTGCACTGACGGCGGGGCAGTCCTGTGAATGTGATGTTAAACTGAGGACCTATCTGTTTGCTCACGTGGACGTAAAAGATCCCATGGTGCTAGTGGAAGAGCAGAGAGCTCTCCCAGTGTCCTGGTCAACAGCAAAGCCCCTCCCTCTCGTACCCCAACACCCATCAAAGTCCCGCTCTCTCGTACCCCAACACCCATCAAAGCCCCTCTCTCTAGTACCCCAACACCCATCGAAGCCCCTCTCTCTCGTACCCCAACACCCATCAAAGCCCCTCTCTCTAGTACCCCAACACCCAGCAAAGCCCCTCTCTCTAGTACCCCAACACCCATCAAAGTCCCTCTCTCTAGTACCCCAACACCCAAAGCCCCTCTCTCTAGTACCCCAACACCCAGCAAAGCCCCTCTCTCTAGTACCCCAACACCCATCGAAGCCCCTCTCTCTAGTACCCCAACACCCATCAAAGCCCCTCTCTCTAGTACCCCAACACCCATCAAAGCCCCTCTCTCTAGTACTCCAACACCCATCAAAGCCCCTCCCTCTCGTACCCCCACACCCATCAAAGCCCCTCTCTCTAGTACCCCAACACCCATCGAAGCCCCTCTCTCTAGTACGCCAACACCCATCAAAGCCCCTCTCTCTAGTACCCCAACACCCATCAAAGCCCCTCTCTCTCGTACCCCAACACCCATCAAAGCCCCTCTCTCTAGTACTCCAACACCCATCAAAGCCCCTCTCTCTAGTACCCCAACACCCATCAAAGCCCCTCTCTCTAGTACTCCAACACCCATCAAAGCCCCTCTCTCTCGTACCCCAACACCCATCAAAGCCCCTCTCTCTAGTACCCCAACACCCATCAAAGCCCCTCTCTCTAGTACTCCAACACCCATCGAAGCCCCTCTCTCTCATACTCCAATGCCCATCGAAGCCCCTCTCTCTAGTACTCCAATGCCCATCGAAGCCCCTCTCTCTCGTACTCCAATGCCCATCGAAGCCTCTCTCTCTCGTACTCCAATGCCCATCAAAGCCCCTCTCTCTAGTACCCTAACACCCATCGAAGCCCCTCTCTCTCGTACTCCAACCCCCAATCTGAGAGCTCACACCGTGCCCGCCCTCTCTGTAAACTCATTCACTCCACGTCCTCTTTAGGAACAGGAGGAGCCCATTAAGCCCCATTGAGCCTGCTCCGCCATTCAGAGAGATCACGGCTGATCTGTATCCTAACTCCATCCACCTGCCTTGGCTCCCTATCCCTTCATACCCTTGTCTAGCAATAATCTATCGACCTCAGATGTAAAATTATGAATTGATCTTGGCATCTGCTGCTTTTTGTGGGACAGAGTTCCTCACGTCTACCGCCCTTTGTGTGAAGAAGCGTTTCCTAACATCTCTCCTGAACAGCCTGGCTCTGATTTTAAGATTATGTCCCCTTGTCCTAGATTCCCCGCAACCAGTGAAAAACGTTTCTCCCTATCGACCCTATCAATTCCTTTCAAAATCCTAAAAGCCTCAATCAAATCACCCCTCAATCTTCTATATTCCAGGGAACACAAGCTTAGTTTATGTAACATCTCATCGTAATCTCACCCTTGGATCCACAGTAACATTCTGGTGAATCTGTGCTGAACTCCTTCCAAGTCCAATATAGAATGGTTACAGCACGGAAGGAGGCCATTCGGCCCATCGAGCCCATGCCCAGCTCTCTGCAAGAGCATCCCAGCTCGTCCCACTCCCCCGCCCTTTCCTTCAGATACTTATCCAATTCCCTTTTGAAAGCTGTGATTGAATCTGCCTCCACCACCCTTTCAGGCAGCGATTCCAGATCCCAACCACTCGCTGCGTAAATTTTATTTTTCTTCTTACGTCGCCTTTGGCCTCATGATTTTGAACACCTCCATCAAATCTCCTCTCCACCTTCTCTGTTAGCACTGTTGCCTCACAGCGCCAGGGACCTGGGTTCAAATCTGGCCTCGGGCGACTGTCTGTGTGGAGTTTGCACATTCTCCCTGTGTCTGCGTGGGTTTCCTCCGGGTGCTCCGGTTTCCTCCCACAGTCCAAAGATGTGCAGGTTAGGTTGATTTGGCTATGATAAATTGACCCTTAGTGTTAGGGGATTAAATGCGTGGGGATAGGGTGGGATATGTGTCGGTGCAGGCTCGATGGGCCGAAATGGCCTCTATCTGCACTGTAGATTCTGTGATTCTGTGAGAACAACCCCAGCTTCTCCAGTCTCTCCACGTAACTGAAGTCCCTCAATATATCCTCTCTAAGGCGCGGTGCCCAGAACTGTACACAGTATCCAGATATGGTCTAACCAGGGCTCTGTATAGCTGTAGCAAAACGTCCTCCCCTTTCTATTCTAGACTTCTTAGTTATAAAGGCTAGCGCTCTGTAAACTCACTCACTCAACAGGAAATCAATAAGGCAAATGGACTGTTGGCCTTTATTGCAAAGGGGATGGAGTATGAAAGTAGGGAAGTCCTGCTACAACTGTACAGGGCGTTGGTGAGACCGCACCTGGAGTACTGCGTACAGTTTTGGTCTCCTTATTTACGGAGGGATATACTTGTATTGGAGGCAGTTCAGAGACGATTCACGAGGTTGATTCTTGGGATGAAAGGGTTGACTTATGAGGAACGGTTGAGCAGGTTGGGCCTATACTCATTGGAGTTTAGAAGAATGAGAGGGGATCTTATTGAAACATATAAGATACTCAGGGGGCTCGACAGGGTAGATGCAGAGAGGATGTTTCCCCTCGTGGGGAAATCTAGAACTCGGGGGCATAGTTTCAGAATAAAGGGTCGCCCTTTTAGAACTGAGATGAGGAGGAATTTCTTCTCTCAGAGGGTCGTAAATCTGTGGAATTCTCTGCCCCGGAGAGCTGTGGAGGCTGGGTCATTAAATACATTTTAAGGTGGAGATAGACAGATTTTTGCAAGATAAGGGAGTGAAGGGTTATGGGGAACGGGCAGGGAAGTGGCTTTGAGCCCGAGATCAGCCATGATCTTATTGAATGGCAGAGCAGGCTCGAGGGGCCGAGTGGCCTATTCCTGCTCCTATTTCTTATGTTCATTCCGCGCCCTCTCTCTGTTACCTCACTTATTCCCTGCCCTCTCTTTATTATTGGAGTTCTACTTCTCCTTTGCACTATAGTATGTCTCTATTTGCTGTACACTTGCGTTCCCTGGCCTGGCCACTTCTTTCTCTCAACCAACAACAGCAACTTGTATTTATATAGCGCCTTTAACGTAGTAAAATGTCCCAAGGCGCTGCACAGGAGTGTTATAAGACAAAGATTTGACACCGAGCCACATAAGGAGAAATTAGGGCAGGTGACCAAAAGCTGGGTCAAAGAGGTCGGTTTTAAGGAGCGTCTTAAAGGAGGAGAGAGAGAGACGGAGAGGTTTAGGGAGGGAATTCCAGAGCTCGGGGCCCAGGCAGCTGAAGGCACGGCCGCCAATGGTGGAGCGATGGAAATTGGGGATGCTCAAGAGGCCAGAATTGGAGGAGCGCAGAGATCTCGGAGGGTTGTGGGTCTGGAGGAGGTTACAGAGATAGATGAAATTTAATGCAGAAAAGTGTGAAGTGATACATTTTGGTAGGAAGAACGTGGAGAGACAATATAAACTAAAGGGTACAATCCTGAAGGGGGTGCATGAACAGAGGGACCTGGGGGTATATGTGCACAAATCGTTGCAGGTGGCAGGGCAGGTTGAGAAAGCGGTTAAAAAAGTTTATGGGATCCTGGGCTTCATAAATAGAGGTATAGAGTACAAAAGCAAGGAAATTATGATGAACCTTTATAAAACACTGGTTCGGCCTCAACTGGAGTATCGTGTCCAATTCTGGGCACCGCACTTTAGGAAGGATGTGAAGGCCTTAGAGAGGGTGCAGAAAAGATTTATGAGAATGATTCCAGGGATGAGGGACTTCAGTTACGTGGATAGACTGGAGAAGCTGGGGTTGTTCTCCTTAGAGCAGAGAAGGTTGAGAGGAGATTTGATCGAGGTGTTCAAAATCATGAGGGGTCTGGACAGAGTAGATAGAGAGAAACTGTTCCCATTGGCGGGAGGGTCGAGAACCAGAGGACACAGATTTAAGGTGATTGGCAGAAGAACCAAAGGCGACACGAGGAAAAACTTTTTACTCAGCGAGTGGTTAGGATCTGGAATGCACTGCCTGAAAGGGTGGTGGAGGCAGACTCAATCGTGGCTTTCAAAAGGGAATTGGATAAGTACCTGAAGGAAAAATATTTGCAGGGCTCCGGGGAAAGGGCGGCAGAGTGGGACTGGCTGAGGTGCTCTCGCAGAGAGCCGGCACGGGCTCGACGGGCTGAATGGCCTCCTTCTCTGCTGTCACCATTCTATGATTCTATAGGGAGTGGGGGGGGGGGGGGGGAAGCGAGGAGGCCATGGAGGGATTTGAACACGAGGATGAGAATTTTGAAATTGCGGCGTTGCCGGACCGGGAGCCAACGTAGGTCAGGGCACACAGGGGGTGATGGGTGAATGGGACTGGGTGCGAGTTGGGACACGGGGGGGGGGGGGGGGTGCGGCGGCAGAGTTTTGGATGAGCACACACTTTTGTAAATATATTCAGGGGCTCGGTGAGAACACGCTACTGACTTTTATTTCATTCATTTTCCCAGGGTATAATCTGGACTGGGCTCAGCGTCCAGCATGCCTGCCTTGCGTGCTTTTTGTAGCACTCTGATTGGTCACTGGTGTTAGATGGTGAGCATTGACAAAGGGCGGTTTGGGGTGGGGGGGGGGGGGAAGGAGAACGAGACATCATGGGTCTGCGCGGTCATGTGACTGGCATGGCCCAACGCTGCGGCTCTGATAGAAACATAGAAGATAGGAGCAGGAGTCGGCCATTCGGCCCCTCGAGCCTGCTCCGCCATTTAATGAGATCATGGCTGATCATCCAAATTCAGTACCCTGTCCCTGCTTTCTCCCTATATCCCTTGATCCCTTTAGCCTTAAGAAATATATCTAATTCCTTCTTGAATATATTTAATGAATTGGCCTCCACTGCCTTCTGTGGTAGAGAATTCCACAGGTTCACCACTCTCTGGGTGAAGAAATTCCTCCTCATCTCTGTCCTAAATGGCTTACCCCTTATCCTTAGACTGTGACCCCTGGTTCTGGACTCCCCGACCATCGGGAACATCCTTCCAGCATCTAGTCTGTCTAGTCCTGTTAGAATTTTATAAGTTTCGATGAGATCCCCTCTCATTCTTCTAAACTCCAGCGAGTATAAGCCCAATCGACTCAATCTCTCCTCATACGTCATTCCTGCCATCCCAGGTATCAGTCTGGTGAATCTTCGTTGCACTCCCTCCATGGCAAGAACATCCTTCCTCAGATAAGGCGACCAAAACTGCACACAATACTCAAGATGTGGTCTCACCAAGGCCCTGTACAACTGATTGGCCCGGCATGCCATGTGCTTGGCGCGCAAGCAGAAATCAGGGCCGACCACCAAAAGCTTGGTCAAAGAGGTCGGTTTTAAGGAGCGTCTTAAAGGAGGAGAGAGAGAGGCGGAGAGGTTTAGGGAGGGAATTCCAGAGCTCGGGGCCCAGGCGGCTGAAGGCACGGCCGCCAATGGGCGATTATATCAATCAGCTTGCTCATACTCTCATTGCAATATTCCTGACACCAAACTTTTAATAAGAGAGAGAAGGGCTGGAGGGGGAACACCAAGCCAGATATCTGCCCTAAGAGCCCCTTAAATTCAGTGACCCAGTCCTCTATAGGGCAATTTATGCACTGTCTGCTACTCACACACAGGTCTAACCCATTGCCTTCAAAGGCCTTGTAAATGTCACTGTTATATTGCATAGTTAATATTTCAAAGCCATAAGCCGTGTATGTCTGGCCCAGTTTCTGTTGTTTAAAAAAAGCTCCCTCTCTTTTTGTCTGCCTGCCTCTCTCTCTCTCTCTTTCTGGTGAAGGGTTCTCCCCTCTCCCCAGAGGCCGGGCCTGACCCTCACCCAGACCCGCCTGAAAAATAAATCAAAACACTCTTGCCCTCATCTCCCTCCCCACCTCTCCTCCTGTCCCACTCACCCTCCCTGCTGAACACATGTGAAATGCATGAAGCCGAAATTGCCTTTTGAGACTGGGTGGAATGCAGTGGGGCCGGCTGGCCCTGTGTGTGTGTGGGGGGGGATAAATAAATCTCTTTCCCCCTCATCTTAAACAAACACTTACAAATCTCTAGCTGTGTCCCTTCCCCCTCCCTTTTATCTTCAGTTCTTTAAATTTAGCAAACGCTGTAAGGGTTTCTATTAAAAAAAGAACTCGCCTTGCTTTCGCGAGTCGTATTTGACAAACTCAACGACTTTTCTTTTATGCAGATTTGACAAGAAAGGCACAGCGAGATCCCACAACAACTTCTGCGGTCAGGCCGCCTCCAATAAAGCCCAGTTGAGAAAAAAGAATCCCATTAGTTCTGATTGTGAAGAAAAAAGTCAAATAATATAATATATAATACTTTGTCTTTTGACAAAAGTCTTGTCTTGGATTGGATTGGAAAATAAGAGCACAGCAAGATCCCACAATAGCCTATCATGTCAGGCAGACCACCAGGCAGTTCCAGGTCCCAAAAAAAAAGCCAACCCCCGCCCCATACACATACACACACACGTGCAATCTCAGAGCATGAGGGAGATTGAAAGCTTAACAGGTTAACACGGAATCTATTCATTTCTGACCCACTAGAACTTTGCCAAAAGTGTCTGCGATGATCAAAAACACATTTTTTTTGTAATAAGCACTCTCTTCCTACCGTGTCGGATATATATTTCCCCCTCCACCCCAGCCTATTAATCCTGTCTTGTTTTCCCTTCCCCCCCCCCCTTTACCCAATTCCCTGTCCAAATCTGTGGTTAAACAGTCGCCCCTCACCCCCTTTCCCAACCCGACTTTCCATCACAGATGTCCCACCACCTCTTTGTTTCCCATCTCCCTTGTTCTCCCTCTGCCGCTTGTTATTATTATTTATAATCTTCGCCAACCCCCGCCCCCCTCTCCACCACCACCGTCTATTCCCATTTCCTTTGTCCAGTTTTTTTGCCAACAGCAGACCCCAATCCAATTCACCCCGAACCTTTTGCAAAATATATATATATAGAAAAATGTAAAGCCATTGTTTAAGATTTATCCCATTTTCTTTGTGTCGCGAGTAAGCATGCTGACTTTAAAAAAAAGCATTGTCTACATCCCATCTGTTAAGATCACGGAGAGAGATCTAGCTCATTCCTGATTTGCAATTAAAAAAAACCAGAAAGATATTATTATATTTTATAATTAGAGAGCTCCGATTGCCTCGCCTCTGGAGCTGCTTCGGGTTCTTGGGGTTTGTCTCATTTTGTCAATATTTGCCCCCTCCCTCTTACCTTTGTGCATTCCGGTGTATCTGTCTTTCAGCACAGTGAGTTCATAGATTTTCCCGAATTCTTCGAAGAGAGGCTTGAGGTCTTTCTCTTCCAGGTTTCTCGGGATCTGGCCAATGAAGAGTTTGATTGCGTCCTGGTCCTTCATCGGGATGGAAGGAGAGTGAGACGACGGGAAGGAGGAGTGGACGGGGCTGGGTTTAGTGGCGGCGCTGGAGTGTGGCTATTGATTAGGCTATTGATCAGGCTGTTGTTGGCTGGGCTGGCGGTGGAGTTATTGATGCTTTTTAGGGGCAGGTCCTTCTTGGCGGGGGAAGAGCTGGGAGTCTGGATGAAGTCCCCTCTCTCTTCTGCAGCCATTTCAACATCAGCCCCAGACACCAGCGAGGGAGGGAGGGAGAGGGAGAGAAAAAAATACTGACATCACCCGTAACCCTTTCACCACCAAGCTCCAGGGCCACACAGAGAACCCTGGGGAAGAGGACACACCGCCCCAAATACAACACAATGCGCGTTTTAAACAAAGAATTCCCACCTTCTAAGTCACCACATATTTAAAGATGTCAATTTCTAAAAGGAACAATTTCAGAACATGTCAATTTCAGAACGTCAATTTCAAAACATGTCAATTTCAAAACATGTCAATTTCAGAACGTCAATTTCAGAACATGTCAATTTCAAAACATGTCAATTTCAGAACATGTCAATTTCAGAACATGTCAATTTCAAAACATGTCAATTTCAGAACATGTCAATTTCAAAACGTCAATTTCAGAACATGTCAATTTCAAAACATGTCAATTTCAGAACATGTCAATTTCAGAACATGTCAATTTCAAAACATGTCAATTTCAGAACATGTCAATTTCAAAACATGTCAATTTCAGAACATGTCAATTTCAGAACAGTCAATTCAAATGTTTCCATTTCAAATGCAACAATTTCAAATAAAGTGCATCAATTTCAAGTGTGTCAATTTCAAATGCAACCATTTTTAAAAAATGATTTCAAACCCAGTATGTGCCCAATCTCAAATTTCAAAAATAATTCATCAGATAAACAATTTTTGAAGGGGAGCGCCGATGCATTAATCAGACAGGCGTTGTGCCATTTCACAATAACAAAGCTTTAATCCCAATCACCTACGTCTTTTTTTTGGAGGAAAAAGATAAATCATCACACCACGGCAGAAAAAAAGGGAAAAGGGCACTCAGGGAGCGAAGCAGTTAAGTGGGGAGGGTCGGTCAGGCGGGCGCCGGATGAGCACAGCGAAAGATCAGACTGAAAGCGTGAGTGAGCTCCTTAAAGAATCACAGCCTAAACCCTGTCACCTGGGGCACAATCCTCGAGAGCTTCACGCCAGCTGCAGGGTTTCGTCGACAAGATGGCATCTGGCATTTAAAAAAAATAATTTCTAATTGCATTTCACCATTATTTCTCTCCGCACGCAATAGTGCAGCGTTCTCCTGTAACAAAATCTATAATTGCAATTTATGCAACGTGCGTTTTATATATATTATTACATTTGCCAGTAACACAATATGCAGTATGTATGATAACTGTATTACAAGGTATATTATCTAAATGATATATTCCTGTAATCAATGCAGGTTACACGTGTGTGTAATGCACTGTGTTAAATACATTGTGCAAGTTATAGAATGACACAGTATTTACAGCACAGAAACAGGCCATTCGGCCCATCTGTTCCGTGCCGGTGTTTCTGCTCCACACCAGCCTCCGCCCCATCCTACTTCATTTATATAGCGCCTTCACGCCCACCGGACATCCCAAAGCGCTTTACAGCCAATGAAGTACTTTTTGGAGTGCAGTCACAGTTGTAATGTAGAAAACGCGGCAGCCAATTTGTGTACAGCAAGCTCCTGCAAATAGCAATCTTATAATGACCAGATCATCTGTTTTTTATTTAGTGATGTTGATTGAGGGATAAATATTGGCCAGGACGCTGGGGAGAACTCCCCCTGCTCTTCTTCAAAATAGTACCCGTGGGCTCTTTTACATCCACTTGAGAGAGAGCAGACGGGGCCTCGGTTTAACGTCTCATCTAAAAGACGGCATCTCTGACAATGCGGTGCTCCCTCAGTACTGCCCCTCCGACAGTGTGGCGCTCCCTCAGTACTGCCCCTCTGACAGTGCGGCACTCCCTCAGTGCTGCCCCTCCGACAGTGCGGCACTCCCCCAGTGCTGCCCCTCCGACAGTGCGGCGCTCCCCCAGTACTGCCCCTCCGACAGTGCGGCGCTCCCTCAGTACTGCCCCTCCGACAGTGCGGCGCTCCCCCAGTACTGCCCCTCCGACAGTGCGGCGCTCCCTCAGTACTGCCCCTCCGACAGTGCGGCGCTCCCTCAGTACTGCCCCTCCGACAGTGCGGTGCTCCCTCAGTACCGCCCCTCCGACAGTGTGGCGCTCCCTCAGTACTGCGCTGGGAGTGTCAGGCTAGATTTTTGTGCTCAAGTCTCTGGAGTGGGACTCGAACCCACGACCTTCTGAATCAGAGGCGAGAGTGCGACTCACTGGGCCACGGCTGACTTGATATCTAACCCTAACATGTAATAAATGTGTATTATATATTATACATGAATTGTATAATAGTGTGTATAATTATACATTATTGGTACTGTACTAGTCAATGTCCTCTGACTAAGGTCATCTTCAGGTGGAGCTGGTTTAGAGGACGGGGAATAATTGAACCATGGCACACAAACATAATTCAGTCCCCATTTTAAAGTCATACATTCTGTCCTTATTTTCATCTTTCTGTGTTACTATGTTGACACTTCTAATGGAAACGGTCTCTGTAAACTTATCCCATTATAATCACAGCCGTCTGTTAGTGGTAGCACTACAGCGCCCCCGCTGGGAGGAGGGTGTAAGTACAGCATGACAAGTTTACATAGGCCTTCTCCAATATAAATGTGAATATGGGAATTAATACATGGAAAAAGTTGCCAGAAAGTGCATGCAGGCAAAAGGTTTAAAAAATATATCAAATAGATGTTAATACAACATGTAATAGAAGTGCCAGGCAATGACTATCTCCAACAAGCAAGAGTCGAACCACCACCCCTTGACATTCAATGGCATTACCATCGCCGAATCCCCCACCATCAACATCCTGGGGGTCACCATTGACTAGAAACTTAACTGGACCAGCCACATAAATACTGTGGCCATAAGAACAGGTCAGAGGCTGGGTATTCTGTGGCGAGTGTCTCACCTCCTGACTCCCCAAAGCCTTTCCACCATCTACAAGGCACAAGTCAGGAGTGTGATGGAATACTCTCCACTTGCCTGGATGAGTGCAGCTCCAACAACACTCAAGAAGCTCGACACCATCCAGGACAAAGCAGCCCGCTTGATTGGCACTCCATCCACCACCTTAAACACTCACTCCCTCCACCACCGGCGCACCGTGGCTGCAGTGTGTACCATCTACAAGATGCACTGCAGCAACTCGCCAAGGCTTCTTCGGCAGCACCTCCCAAACCCGCGACCTCTTCCACCTAGAAGGACAAGGGCAGCAGGCGCATGGGAACACCACCACCGACAAGTTCCCCTCCAAGTCACACACCATCCTGACTTGGAAATATATCGGGCCGTTCCTTCATCGTCGCTGGGTCCAAATCCTGGAACTCCCTCCCTAACAGCACTGTGGGAGCACCTTCACCACACGGACTGCAGCGGTTCAATAAGGCGGCTCACCACCACCTTCTCACGGGGCAATTAGGGATGGACAATAAACGCTGGGTCTTGCCAGCGATGCCCACATCCCATAAACAAATGAAAAAAATGTTCTCCTTGGAGCAGAGAAGGCTAAGAGGAGATTTGATCGAGGTGTTTCAAATCATGAAGGGTTTAGACAGAGTAAATAAAGAAAAACTGTTTCCAATGACTGAAGGGTCGAGAACCAGAGGACACAGATTTAAGGCGATTGGCAAAAGGACCAGAGGTGACAGGAGGAAAAACCTTTTTACGCAGCGAGTGGTCAGGATCTGGAACGCGCTGCCTGATAGGGCGGTGGATACAGATTCAATAGTCGCCTTCAAAAGGGAATTGGATAAATACTTGAAGGAGAAAAAATTGCAGGGATTTGGGGAAAGAGCGGGGGAGTGGGACTAACGGGATTGCTCTTCGAAAGAGCCGGCGCAGACTCGGTGGGCTGAATGGCCTCCTTCCGTACTATTCTATGATTTTATATGAATATATATTATATATAGGCAATATGATAGACAATATGTATTAAACATTGTAGGTGACCTGTGTAATGTAACCAGTAATACAATGTAAATCTATTGGCAGGATTGTCCACATGCCCGATACGAGACTCCCAAAACAAGCGCTCTACTCGGAGCTCCGACACGGCAAGAGAGCCAGGGAAGCAGTAGGGATTCTGCAGGTGGCCTAAGCAGCAGAAGTATCTGTTCCTGTACAATGGCACTTCTGGAAGTGCATGCAGGTCATCATCAAGCGAGGGCCAGCTTGGGCTCAGCTGTGATTCTGAAGTGGTGGAATCGCCGGCCACGCTCGATCAGCTCCGATGGACGGGTCACATTGTCCGCATGCCCGATACGAGACTCCCAAAACAAGCGCTCTACTCGGAGCCCCGGCACGGCAAGAGAGCCCCAGGTGGGCAGAGGAAACGCTTCAAGGACACCCTCAAAGCCTCCTTGAAAAAGTGCAACATCCCCACCGACACCTGGGAATCCCTGGCCCCAAGAACGCACAAAGTGGAGGAGAAGCATCCGGGAAGGCGCCGAACACCTTGAGTCTGTTTGCCGGGAGCAAGTGGGAAGCCAAGCACAGGCAGCGCAAGGAGCGCACGTCAACCCAAGCACCCCACCCACCCGCCCCTTCAACCACCGTCTGCCCCACCTGTGACAGAGACTGTAGGTCCCGTATTGGACTCATCAGTCACCTGAGAACTCATTTTTAATGTGGAAGCGAGTCATCCTCGGTTCTGAGGGACTGCCTAAGAAGTAAGAAGGAAGATTGGCAGGATAGGCGCACCAACGTCAGTGTTCTCGCTCAGGCCAACATCCCCAGCATCGAAGCTTTGACCACGCTCGATCAGCTCCGATGGACGGGCCACATCGTCCGCACGCCCGATACGAGGCTCCCAAAACAAGCGCTCTACTCGGAGCTCCGGCACGGCAAGAGAGCCCCAGGCGGGCAGAGGAAATGCTTCAAGGACACCCTCAAAGCCTCCTTGAAAAAGTGCAACATCCCCACCGACACCTGGGAATCCCTGGCCCCAAGACCGCACAAAGTGGAGGAGAAGCATCCGGGAAGGCGCCGAACACCTCGAGTCTGTTTGCCGGGAGCAAGCGGGAAGCCAAGCGCAAACAGCGCAAGGAGCGCACGTCAACCCAAGCACCCCACCCACCCGCCCCTTCAACCCACCTGTGACAGAGACTGTAGGTCCCGCATTGGACTCATCAGTCACCGGAGAACTCATTTTTAGTGTGGAAGCAAGTCATCCTCGGTTCCAAGAGACCGCCTAAGAAGAGAATGTATATTGTATATTATGCATATCTGTAATGCAATGTGTATTATATATTGTGATATATGTAATAGTGGGATTATACGTCACCTATGATAAGCAGTGTTCCCTGTTATGTATTGTGTGTTCTCCTCCCACCTGTGGTGGCGCTGTCACAGGAGATAAATGGTTGGGTGTTCTCTGTTAAGTTTAGCTCTCTTTGTTCGGAACTTTCCAGAACTTTCTTTCCTTCCAATAAAGCACTTCTTTGAATCTCTGGGTTCTGAGTCCTAAATTGTGTCTAGGTAGAAAGGTACCGACACAACAAGTGGCGACGAGGATCGGGTGAATCTGTGTTGTGGGAACTTTCTTGTTTTCGACTAAGGAGAGACGGTTTCATCCAGAAGAGCACGTCCTAGCTCGAAACTACAACACTGGACCGAAATGGGTTCCTGCTACGGTGATCGCGCAGATGGGCCCTGTGTCTTACACGGTTGAGACTGCTGAGGACGTCGTCTGGAGAAGACACACAGATCAACTGTTGCTAGGAGCAGAGACAGCCACAGAGGCTCCAACGGCTGGCTGGCCTGAACTGTTTCCGGATGATACCGCAAACCAGCATCCTTTGCCACAGTGCTCTTCTCCAACACAGGAAGTCAAAGAGACTGTTCCACCTGTGCAAACTCCTGACTTTCGACTGAGACAGGCACCTTCTCCATCTAGGCCTGTGTCAATGCCTACTGCTGTGGAAGCCAGCGATGACCGCCAGTATCCTGTCAGGGAGCGGCGGTCTCCAAGACGCTTGGATCTGTAGGCTTAGTAACTTACCTGTTGAGGAATAATGTGGACCTTCCATTTAAGCGGGTAGGAAATGTTATGTATTGTGTGTTCTCCTCCCACCTGTGGTGGCGCTGTCACAGCAGATAAATGGTTGGGTGTTCTTGGTTAAGTTTAGCTCTCTTTGTTCGGAACTTTCCAGAACTTCCTTTCCTTCCAATAAAGCACTTCATGTTTGAATCTCTGGGTTCTGAGTCCTAAATTGTGTCTAGGTAGAAAGGTACCGACACAACATTCCCTGTAACCTGCGTTTTGTTCTGCGCGGCCTGTTTCTTTTAGTGCGCGATCCCTTTAAATTTCCGCGCACACGTGGTGTTTGCTATGGAGAAGGCGGTAAGCGACCCGCACAGGATCTTTCCCATTACTGCGCGGCTTAGAGGGAACAGTGGTGATAAGTGTATTACATATTATTTGTGTAATACGACTTTAATATACTGCAACATACAACATTAAATATGATAATATGCAATACAATGTCAATTAATTTACACGATACATGCAATAGTGTGTCTACACACTATGGTGTATAATAGGAACATAGAGAAATATAGAAAAATAGGAGCAGGACTCGGAACCCATTCCAGCTCCAACCGATCAATCTCTCACTGCCATATAGAAACAGAAAAATAGTAGCAGGAGTCGGCCATTCGGCCCTTCGAGCCTGCTCCACCATTCAATATGATCATGGCTGATCCTCTCTCTCAATACAGGAGACTTTGTTATATCCGGCACCGACGGGACCGAGCTGGTGCCGATCTATCAAAAGTGCCGGACACACCAGCGTTAATGTTGAAGCATACCTAGGTTTTCATCTCCGTATCTGACAACAAACACTGTTGCTTAGCAACAGCTTCTAAACAGTCGGCCCGTACCTTGGAAGCGTCTCTGTAGCTTAGCAACAGCTTCACAGAGACTTTGCAGAGCCTGACTGTTGGGGAAAAAAAAGCCACGAGAAGAAAAAAAACCTAACAAAACGGCTCCTGATTTCTGCCGGTAGATCGAGGTTTCTGGACATACAACCTCCGGATAAACCAAAGTTTCCTGTACCATATTCCCGCTCTCTCCCCATACCCCTTGATGCCTTTTGTGTCTAGAAATCTATCGATCTCCTTCTTAAATATATTCAGTGACTTGGCCTCCACAGCCTTCTGTGGTAGAGAATTCCACAGGTTCACCAGCCTCTGAGTGAAGACATTTCTCCTCATCTCAGTCCTAAATGTCCTACCCCGTATCCTGAGACTGTGACCCCCTCGTTCTAGACCCCCCCAGCCAGGGGAAACATCCTCCCTGCACCCAGTCTGTCTAGCCCTGTCAGAATTTTATACGTTTCAATGAGATCCCCCTCTCATTCTTCTAAACTCGAGTGAATACAGGCCTAGTCGACCCAATCTATCCTCATACGACAGTCCTGCCGTCCCAGGAATCAGTCTGGTGAACCTTCGCTGCACTCCCTCTATGGCAAGTATGCAATGTGATTGTTACAATCCGGTTAAGCTCCCGTCTCGATTTTAGAATTCTCATCCTTGTTTTTAAATCCCCTCTGTGGCCCTCGCCCCTCCCTATCTCTGTAACCTCCTCCAGTCCCCACAACCCTCCCAGATCTCTGCACGCCTCCAATTCTGCCCTCTTGAGCATCCCCCGATTTCCATCGCTCCACCATTGGCGGCCGTGCCTTCAGCCGCCTGGGCCCCTAGCTCTGGAATTCCCTCCCTAAACCTCTCCGCCTCTCTCTCTTTTAAGAACATAAGAAACAGGAGCAGGAATAGGTCACTCAGCCCCTCGAGCCTGCTCCGCCATTCAAAAAGATCATGGCTGATCTTGGGCTCAAAGCCACTTCCCTGCCCGCTCCCCATAACCCTTCACTCCCTTAACTTGCAAAAATCTGTCTATCTCCACCTTAAATGTATTTAATGACCCAGCCTCCACGGCTCCCTGGGGCAGAGAATTCCACAGATTCACGACCCTCTGAGAGAAGACATTCCTCTTCATCTCAATTCTAAAAGGGCGACCCTTTATTCTGAAACTAGGCCCCCTCGTTCTAGATTTCCCCACGAGGGGAAACATCCTCTCTGCATCTACCTTGTCGAGCCCCCTCAGTATCTTATATGTTTCAGTAAGATCACCGCTCATTCTTCTAAATTCCAATTTAAGACGCTCCTTAAAACCGACCTCTTTGACCAAGCATTTGGTCGTCTGCCCTAATGGCCCAGAAATTCGGGTCGGAGGCTTCCCGCGGGTGCAAGCCCCCCGACCTGCACTTACCTAGCGCGCCGGCCGTTGAGCTGTGGGCCCGCGTGGGATTCCGATCCTGGGCCTCCTCCAACTGCCGGCACGCAGTACTTGTGTATCCCAGGGGAGCAGTTAGTTCGAAGCGTCCCCTGGGATCACGTGGGCCATGGAGAGCCAATGGTAGCAGGGAATCTGTATTCATAGATTTGACAGGAAGAGCTATCAAATCTATGAATACAATTCAGCCCCAAAACATAACTAAAACTTCAAATAAAAAAAAACATTTTTAAAATAACTATAAATTACATAAAATAACTATTTTAAACAATAATTATCATTTTTGAAAAAATTAATTACAGTTTCTAACAGGGCTAAAAATAAACTTACCTTTTTTAAAAAAAAAGTATTTAAAAATAATAAACCTGTGGAAAAAAATGTTTTAATCTTACTTAATTCACCACTTACCTTGTTAAAAGCAGGCCTTGCGACTGCTTTTTACAAGCGTAGCTCCTGGAGACTTACCCTCCCGGAGAAACCTGTAAAGAAAAACGGAAGTTCCAGGCGTACGCGCTGCCTCTCCGGCGCATGCGTTCGACCTGTGAACCCCTTCCTTGAAGGGGGCGGAAGTTCCGGTTTCCCGCGCATGCGCAGTGCATGCACGAAACCGGCACTTTTGTTGGGCGTAGTCGTGAGTACCCAGCGCGTACTCACCCGTGGGGACCCGAAGTTCTGGCCCATATTAATATCTCTTTGTGTGGCTCGCTGTCAAATTTTGTCTTGTAACACTCCTGTGAAGCGCCTTGGGACATTTTACCATGTTAAAAGGCGCGGGATAAATACAAGTTGTTGCTGTATACCATAATTACAATGTGCGATGTGATTGTATCAGGTGCACAATGTGTACTACATTATGTACATTATATTTTGCACGGTATATTTGTACAAGATTCTGGGTACAATCAGTCAGTAACTGTCCATTTTTCAGCCAGTCCCACAGACAGTGTGGTCTCTGTCTTTCTCTCCCTCTCTGTAACTAAACCTTCCCTTATTACTGCTTTCCCCCCTCACTCTCCAAATCCATAGGGGGAAATATTCAGTTGGTAGCGCCACCCGTTAGTGCCTTAAGAGGGCGCAAACCAACTGGCGCCCGGGCGCGGCGAGGTCTGCGCCTCTCGCAAAATTGACCGGACATTTTGCGGCGGCGCTAAACATGACCGCCACGATCTCCTGCGCCGGCAGATCGTGACGTCAGTCGAGCGCGCAACGCCCCGGACCGGATATTGAGCGGCGCCCCCTGCCTTACCGCCTGCCGCGAGCAACGACAGGTTGAGGGCAGCGTTTTGCAGTCGGGAAAGGGACTGGGGGAGCGCTATTTAAAGGCGACCGCTTCCTGCCTTTTTTTGTTGGTGACATTGTTGCACCACGCATTCTGAGAGAGAGAGAGAGACTTCTGGAGAGATTCAACGCTGTGTGAAGGAGTTTTAGGTACTGAGCAGCATTTTGCAGGTTGATTTTGATTTGCCCTTCCTTGTATCGATTTAGAAGAGACTGTGGGGGCTGCACTCTGAGCTCTTTCCCTGGGCCTCTCCATTGTTCTTTCCAGCAGATTTGATGTACAGGTCTCTCCAGGCCAAGATTCAAGGCTGCAATGAGCAGGATGTGGATGGAGAGCAAGATCGACCCTCCCCTTTAAGAACTGGCCGGCGCCAGTGTGTCTGTGTTCCATTGCTGACTGACATCACATGAGCTTCACCAGCGCTCTGAGGTGGCGCCTCGCTCCTTGGCCTTTGCACCTTAAGAGAGGTGTGTAGCGCCTGATTTAGCGCTCCAATCACCTCCAGGGGCGATAGAAGCCAAGTTTGCAGTCGGAGGCGATAATTAGCGCCAGGCGCTGAACTTTGTGCCCGGCCGATAATCGCGCCCCAAACGGGGCGAGACCGAATTTCTCCCCCATACTCTCCACGCTGCAGTTTGTTATTTTGCTCCTCTCTCTCAATATTTTACTACTGATTGCAAATTGACAAAAGGGGGCAGTTCTCCCCCGCCTGTGTCTCTGCGGGGGGCTTTGCTGGTATCGTGGAACCAATTATTACTGCTATTAATATTCGGGAGTATCGACGGGTCCCCTTTTCCTCTCCCCGCTGGCACCGGCTGCTGTCCTCCCTGGTGTGGTTCTGAAACCAGTTTCCCTTAAACTGCACTCAAATCTCACTCCACCTACGACAACCCAGGAAAATAAACATTGCCCTGGCATTTCACCAACCTTCGCACCCCCCAAGCCCGCCTCACAACAAATAAACTTTTCACTAAAATGGTATTATTTTGACCAGGGTTAAATACAATTATTCGCGACCTTGGTGTGGTGTTTGACCCCGAGCTGAGCTTCCGACCACATAGCTGCTCTGTTACCAAGACCGCCCACTTCCATCTATCGCCCGTCTCCGCCCCTGCCTCAGCTTATCCACTGCTGAAACCCTCATCCATGCCTTTGTTACCTCCAGACTCGACTATTCCAACGCTCTCCTGGCCGGCCTCCCACGTACCACCCTCCGTAAACTTGAGCTCATCCAAATCTCTGCCGCCCCCGTGTCCTAACTCACACCCAGTCCCGTTCACCCATCACCCCCTGTTGCTCGCTGACCTACATTGGCTCCCCCTCCCTATCTCTGTAACCCCCTCCAGCCCTACACCCCTCCCCATCTCTGTAACCTCCTCCAGCCCTACACCCCTCCCTATCTCTGTAACCTCCTCCAGCCCCTACACCCCTCCCTATCTCTGTAACCCCCTCCAGCCCTACACCCCTCCCTATCTCTGTAACCTCCTCCAGCCCTACACCCCTCCCTATCTCTGTAACCTCCTCCAGCCCTACACCCCTCCCTATCTCTGTAACCTCCTCCAGCCCCTACACCCCTCCCTATCTCTGTAACCTCCTACAGCCCCACACCCCTCCCTATCTCTGTAACCTCCTCCAGCCCTACACCACTCCCTATCTCTGTAACCTCCTCCAGCCCCTACACCCCTCCCTATCTCTGTAACCTCCTGCAGCCCCGCAACCCTCCCTATCTCTGTAACCTCCTCCAGCCCTACACCCCTCCCTATCTCTGTAACCTCCTCCAACCCCTACACCTCTCCCTATCTCTGTAACCTCCTCCAGCCCTACACCCCTCCCCATCTCTGTAACCTTCTCCAGCCCTACACCCCTCCCCATCTCTGCAACCTCCTCCAGCCCTACACCCCTCCCCATCTCTGTAACCTCCTCCAGCCCCTACACCCCTCCCTATCTCTGTAACCTCCTCCAGCCCTACACCCCTCCCCATCTCTGCAACCTCCTCCAGCCCTACACCCCTCCCCATCTCTGCAACCTCCTCCAGCCCTACACCCCTCCCCATCTCTGTAACCTCCTCCAGCCCCTACACCCCTCCCTATCTCTGTAACCTCCTCCAGCCCTACACCCCTCCCCATTTCTGTAACCTCCTCCAGCCCCTACACCCCTCCCCATCTCTGTAACCTCCTCCAGCCCCTACACCCCTCCCTATCTCTGTAACCTCCTCCAGCCTTACACCCCTCCCCATTTCTGTAACCTCCTCCAGCCCCTACACCCCTCCCCATCTCTGTAACCTTCTCCAGCCCCTACACCCCTCCCCATTTCTGTAACCTCCTCCAGCCCCTACACCCCTCCCCATCTCTGTAAACTCCTCCAGCCCCTACACCCCTCCCCATCTCTATAACCCCCTCCAGCCCTACACCCCACCCTCTCTCTGTAACCCCCTCCAGCCCTACACCCCTCCCTATTTCTGTAACCTCCCCCAGCCCTACACCCCTCCCTATCTCTGTAACCCCCTCCAGCCCTACACCCCTCCCTATCTCTGTAACCTCCTCCAGCCCTACACCCCTCCCTATCTCTGTAACCCCCTCCAGCCCCTACACCCCTCCCTTTCTCTGTAACCTGCTCCAGCCCCTACACCCCTCCCTATCTCTGTAACCCCCTCCAGCCCTACACCCCTCCCTATCTCTGTAACCCTCTCCAGCCCTACACCCCTCCCTATCTCTGTAACCCCCTCCAGCCCCTACACCACTCCCCATCTCTGTAACCTCCTCCAGCCCCTACACCCCTCCCCATCTCTGTAACCTCCTCCAGCCCCTACACCCCTCCCTATCTCTGTAACCTCCTCTAGCCCCTACACCCCTCCCTATCTCTGTAACCCCCTCCAGCCCCTACACCCCTCCCTATCTCTGTAACCTCCTCCAGCCCCTACACCCCTCCCTATCTCTGTAACCCCCTCCAGCACTACACCCCTCCCTATCTCTGTAACCTCCTCCAGCCCCTACATCCCTCCCCAACTCTGTAACCCCCTCCAACCCCTACACCCCTCCCCATCTCTGTAACGTCCTCCAGCCCCTACACCCCTCCCTATCTCTGTAACCTCCTCCAGCCCCTACACCCCTCCCTATCTCTGTAACCTCCTCTAGCCTCTACACCCCTCCCCATCTCTGTAACCTCCTCCAGCCCCTACACCCCTCCCCATCTCTGTAACCTCCTCCAGCCCCTACACCCCTCCCCATCTCTGTAACCTCCTCCAGCCCTACACCCCTCCCCATCTCTGTAACCTTCTCCAGCCGCACGACCTTCCGAGATCTCTGCGCTCCTCCAATTCCGGCCTCTTGCGCATCACCCCGATTTCCATCGCTCCACCATTGGTGGCCGTGCCTTCAGCTGCCTGGGGCCCCGAGCTCTGGAATTTTCTCTCTAAACCTCACCGCCTCTCTCTCCTCCTTTAAGACGCTCCTTAAAACCGACCTCTTTGACCCAGCTTTTGGTCACCTGCCCTAATATCTCCTTATGTGGCTCGGTGTCAGATTTTGTCTGATAATTGCTCCCGTGTTTTACTACGTTAAAGGCACTATATAAATGCCAGTTAGTTGTTTATCTGTGTCAGCTTGGCTCAGTGGGTAGCATTTTACCTCTGGGTCAGTGGGTTCAAACCCATTGCAGGACTTGAGCCCATAATCCAGGCCGCCATTTCAGTGCAGTGCTGAGGGAGCACCGCACTGTCGGAGGGGCGGTACTGAGGGAGTGCCGCACTGTCGGAGGGGCAGTACTGAGGGAGCGCCGCACTGTCGGAGGGGCAGTACTGAGGGAGCGCCGCACTGTCGGAGGGGCGGTACTGAGGGAGCGCCGCACCGTCGGAGGGGCGGTACTGAGGGAGCGCCGCACCGTCGCAGGGGCGGTACTGAGGGAGCGCCGCACCGTCGGAGGGGCGGTACTGAGGGAGCGCCGCACCGTCGGAGGGGCGGTACTGAGGGAGCGCCGCACCGTCGGAGGGGCGGTACTGAGGGAGCGCCGCACCGTCGGAGGGGCGGTACTGAGGGAGCGCCGCACCGTCGGAGGGGCGGTACTGAGGGAGCGCCGCACCGTCGGAGGGGCGGTACTGAGGGAGCGCCGCACCGTCGGAGGGGCGGTACTGAGGGAGCGCCGCACCGTCGGAGGGGCGGTACTGAGGGAGCGCCGCACCGTCGGAGGGGCTGTACTGAGGGAGCGCCGCACTGTCGGAGGGGCGGTACTGAGGGAGCGCCGCACTGTCGGAGGGGCGGTACTGAGGGAGCGCCGCACTGTCGGAGGGGCGGTACTGAGGGAGCGCCGCACTGTCGGAGGGGCGGTACTGAGGGAGCGCCGCACTGTCGGAGGGGCAGTACTGAGGGAGCGCCGCACTGTCGGAGGGGCGGTACTGAGGGAGCGCCGCACTGTCGGAGGGGCGATACTGAGGGAGCGCCGCACTGTCGGAGGGGCAGTCCTTTGGGTGAGACATTAAATTGAGGCCCCGTCTTTCTGTCCTATTGGTTTAGGCAGCTGTTAAAGATTTGCAAAGTACTGTTCAAAGAAGAGCAGGAGAGTTCTCCCAGTTATGGGGTAGATAGAGAGAAACTATTCCTTCTGGTGAGGGGAGTCCAGAATAAGGGGGCGTAACCTTAAAATTAGAGCCTGGCCATTCAGGGGTGATGTTGGGAAGCAGTTCTTCATACAAGGGTGGTGGAAATCTGGAACTCTCTCCCCCAAAGAGCTGTCAAGGCTGGGGGGTCAATTGGAAATTTCAGCGCTGAGATGGATAGAACCACAAGGGTAATAATCTCTGGATTATTACCTGAACCACGAGCGAATTTGGCTAGGACAAATAAAATTAGAGAGTTAAATGCGTGGCTCAAAGACTGGTGTGGGAGAAATGGGTTTTGCTTCCTGGGACACTGGCACCAGTACTGGGGCAGGAGGGAGCTGTTCCGTTGGGATGGGCTTCACTTGGTCAGTGCTGGGACTAGAGTCCTGGCGGATCATATAACTAGGGCTGTAGAGAGGGCTTTAAACTAACTAGTGGGGGGGAGGTTCCTAGAGAGCAAATAATAAAAATGACAACAGAGAAGGTCATAGACTTAGGTAGCAGTGGGGAAATTAAAAACCAGAGCGTGTCAGGAAGGGGCAGAAGGTATGGAGTAAAAGGTAAAGTAATAAGGGCAAAAGCAGGAACTAAGTGTCACAAAACATCTTTGAAAGTTCTCTATCTGAATGCACGTAGCATTCGTAACAAAATAGATGAGTTAATGGCACAAATAACTACATATGGGTATGACCTTGTGGCCATTACAGAAACATGGCTGCAGGGTGACAATGCCTGGGAATTAAACATACCAGGTTATTTAACGATCAGGAAGGACAGGCAGGAAGGAAGGGGAGGTGGGGTGGCTATGTTAATAAAGGAAGGAATCACTGTAATACAGAGAAATGATATTGGGTCAAAAGATCAGGATAATGAAACAGTTTGGGTGGAGGTAAGGAATAATAAGGGGAAAAAAACACTAGTGGGCGTAGTCTATAGGCCTCCGAACAGTGGCAACTCTGTTGGACGGAGTATCAATCAGGAAATAGTTGAGGCTTGTAATAAGGGAACATCTATAATTATGGGGGATTTTAACTATCATATTAATTGGACAAATCAAATTGGGCAGGGCTGCCTTGAGGATGAGTTCATTGAGTGTATTAGGGATGGGTTTCTTGAGCAGTATGTAACTGAACCGACCAGGGGGCAAGCAACCTTAGATCTGGTCCTGTGTAACGAGACAGGATTAATTAAAAATGTCCTAGTAAAGGATCCCCTTGGAATGAGTGACCATAACATGGTTGAATTCCATATTCAATTAGAGGGTGAGAAGGTTGGATCTCAAACAAGCGTGCTAAGCTTGAATAAAGGAGACTATGAAGGTATGAGAGCGGAATTGAGTAGAGTGGATTGGGAAAATAGATTAAAGGGTAAGACGATACATGATCAGTGGTGTACATTTAAGGAGTTATTTTACAACTTCCAAAAAAAATATATTCCACTGAGAAGAAAAGGGTGTAAAAGAAAAGACAGCCATCCGTGGCTAAGTAAAGAAATTAAGGATAGTATTCGACTAAAAACAAGGGCATATAAGGTAGCCAAATCTAGTGGGAGGATAGAGGATTGGGAAAACTTTAAAAGACAGCAAAAAATAACAAAAAGATTGATTAAGAAAGGGAAGATAGATTATGAAAGTAAATTAGCAAAAAATATAAAAACAGATAGTAAGAGTTTTTATAGATATATGAAAAGAAAAAGGGTGGCTAAAGTAAATGTTGGTCCCTTAGAGGATGGGACCAGGAAATTAATGGTGGGGAACATGGAGATGGCAAAAACACTGAATGAATATTTTATATCAGTCTTTACAGTAGAAGACACTAAGAATATCCCAACACTGGACAAACAGGGGGCTAAAGGGGGGTAGGAGCTAAACACGATCAAAATCACGAAGGAAGTGGTACTCGGTAAAATAATGGGACTCAAGGCGGATAAATCACCTGGACCTGATGGCTTACATCCTAGGGTCTTGAGGGAAGTGGCGGTAGGGATTGTGGATGCATTGGTAATAATTTTCCAAAACTCCCTGGACTCGGCAAAGGTCCCGGCAGACTGGAAAACTGCTAATGTAACACCCTTATTTAAAAAGGGCAGTAGACAGAAGGCTGGAAACTATAGACCGGTTAGCCTAACATCTGTGGTAGGTAAAATTTTGGAGTCCATTATTAAGGAGACAGTAACAGGGCATTTGGATAATCATAATTTAATAGGACAAAGTCAGCATGGTTTTATGAAGGGGAAGTCATGTTTGACAAATTTGCTGGAGTTCTTTGAGGAAGTAACATATAGGGTGGATAAAGGGGAACCAGTGGACGTAGTGTATTTAGACTTCCAAAAGGCATTTGACAAGGTGCCACACAAAAGATTATTGCTTAAGATAAAAAATCACGGGATTGGGGGTAATATTCTGGCATGGATAGAGGATTGGCTATCTAACAGAAGGCAGAGAGTTGGGATAAATGGTTCATTCTCAGACTGGCAATCAGTAACTAGTGGTGTTCCGCAGGGGTCAGTGCTGGGTCCCCAACTCTTTACAATCTATATTAACAATTTGGAGGAGGGGACCGAGTGTAACATATCAAAGTTTGCAGATGATACTAAGATGAGAGGGAAAGTAGTGAGTGAGGAGGACATAAAAAATCTGCAAGGGGACATAGACAGGCTAAGTAAGTGGGCAGAGATTTGGCAGATGGAATACAATACTGGAAAGTGTGAGGTTATGCACTTTGGCAGGAACAATTGTAGAGCAAGTTATTATCTTAATGGCAAGAAACTGGAAAGTACTGAAGTACAAAGGGATCTGGGGGTCCTGGTGCACGAAACTCAAAAGGTTAGTATGCAGGTGCAGCAAGTGATTAAGAAGGCCAATGGAATGTTGGCTTTCATTGCTAGGGGGATAGAATATAAAAATAGGGAGGTATTGCTTCAGTTGTACAAGGTATTGGTGAGACCGCACCTGGAATACTGCGTACAGTTTTGGTGTCCATACTTAAGAAAGGACATACTTGCTCTCGAGTCAGTACAAAGAAGGTTCACTCGGTTAATCCCGGGGATGAGGGGATGGACATATGAGGAGAGGTTGAGTAGATTGGGACTCTACTCATTGGAGTTCAGAAGAATGAGAGGCGATCTTATTGAAACATATAAGATTGTGAAGGGGTTGGATTGGGTGGATGCGGGGAGGATGTTCCCGATGATGGGTGAAACTAGAACTAGGGGGCATAGTCTTAGAATAAGGGGCTGCTCTTTCAAAACTGAGATGAGGAGGAACTACTTCACTCAGAGGGTGGTAGGTCCATGGAATATGCTGCCCCAAAAAGCTGTAGAAGCTACATCATTACATAAATTTAAAACAGAAATAGACAGTTTCCTAGAAGTAAAGGGAATTAAGGGTTGCGGGGAGCGGGCAGGAATTTGGACATGAGACTAGGTTCGGATCGGTCATGGCCCGGTGGGTAGCGGAGCGGGCCCAGGGGCCGTGTAGCCTGATCCTGCTCCTATTTCGTGTGTCTAATTCTGTTAGATTCAGGAGATGGTTCTGTGATAGTAGATTGGCGGTTAGGATCAGATCAGCCATGATCTTACTAAATGGCGGAGCAGGCTCGAGGGGCCGATTGGCCTACTCCTGCTCCTATTTCTTATGTTCTTAATTTGGTTGGGTAAGGGGATTCAGGGATATGAAACCAAGGCGGGTGGATGGAGTTAAGATACAGGATCAGTTGTGATCTGATTGAATGGTGTAACAGGCTCGAGGAGCTGAATGGGCCTCCTCCTGTTCCTAATGTAACGGACTCGAGGGGCTGAACGGCCTCTTCCTGTTCCTGTGTAACAGGCTCGAGGGGGCTGAATGGGCCTCCTCCTGTTCCTGTGTAACAGGCTCAGGGAGCTGAATGGGCCTCCTCCTGTTCCTGTGTAACAGGCTCGAGGGGGCTGAATGGGCCTCCTTCTGTTGCTGTGTAACAGGCTCGAGGGGGATGAATGGGCCTCCTTCTGTTGCTGTGTAACAGGCTCGAGGGGCTGAATGAGCCTCCTCCTGTTCCTATGTAACAGGCTCGAGGGGGATGAATGGGCCTCCTCCTGTTGCTGTGTAACAGGCTCGAGGGGCTGAATGGGACTCCTCCTGTTCATGTGTAACAGGCTCGAGGGGCTGAATGGGCTCCTCCTGTTCCTGTGTAACAGGCTCGCGGGGCTGAATGGGCCTCCTCCTGTTCCTGTGTAATAGGCTCGAGGGGCTGAATGGCCACCTCCTGTTCCTGTGTCCTTGGCCAATATTCCTCTCTCAATCAACACAGCCAAAAAACAGATTATTCATCTGTGGGATCTTGCTTTGTGCTAGGTGGCAGTGGTGTTCATCTGCATCACAACAGGGACTGCACTTCAAAGTAATTCATTGTATAGGACGTGCTAGGGTGCTATATAAATAGACTTTTTTTGTTTTTAAAAAAAAATCCTAGGGCCGAGGGAACAGGAGTCAGTCAAACTTTCCCATTTTGCTTTAGGAAATTGGACGTATAAAAGGCTTTCTTCCCTTTTTTCACACATGCTGATTGGGTATAAAGTGACCACCCCTGCTGAGGTGCCGCCTCTCCCACCCGCTGCTTGTGTCGTCAGGCCCAGGTGCTCGAGTTCACCCAGCTCAACCCGATTCAAGTCGGGCCTGCGTTCAACCCAGCCATCTGCTGCGTTCTGTCTCAACTCCTGACTCCTGCCCTCTGTCCCCGGCCCATTCCAGCCCGCCTTCTCTACCTCCAGCAACTTTGCATCTCTCTCCTAGATCCTTAGATCCCTCGCCTGCTATATATCCTCTCTCAGACCCTAGATTACCCCCCTCCACACTTCTTCTCTCCCATTACTAAACCCCTCTCCAGTAGCACGCCTTCTTAGATTTTTATAATTCATTCACGGGATCTGGGCGTCACTGGCGAGGCCCAGCATTTATTGCCCATCCCTATTGCCCCTTGAGAAGGTGGTGGTGAGCCGCCTTCTTGAACCGCTGCAGTCCCGTGTGGTGAAGGTGCTCCCACAGTGCTGTTAGGGAGGGAGTTCCAGGATTTTGACCCAGCGACGATGAAGGAACGGCCGATATATTTCCAAGTCAGGATGGTGTGTGTGTGACACGGAGGGGAACTTGGAGGTGGTGGTGTTCCCGCGCGCCTGCTGTCCTTGTCCTTCTAGGTGGAAGAGATCGTGGGTTTGGGAGGTGCTGCCGAAGAAGCCTTGGCGAGTTGCTGCAGTGCATCTTGTAGATGGTACACACTGCAGCCACGGTGCGCCGGTGGTGGAGGGAGTGAATGTTTAAGGTGGTGGATGGGGTGCCGATCAAGCGGGCTGCTTTGTCCTGGATGGTGTCGAGCTTCTTGAGTGTTGTTGGAGCTGCACTCATCCAGGCAAGTGGAGAGTATTCCATCACACTCCTGACTTGTGCCTTGTAGATGGTGGAAAGGCTTTGGGGAGTCAGGAGGTGAGACACTCGCCGCAGAATACCCAGCCTCTGACCTGCTCTTGTAACCACAGTATTGATGTGGCTGGTCCAGTTACGTTTCTGGTCAATGGTGACCCCCAGGATGTTGATGGCGGGGGATTTGGCGATGGTAATGCCGTTGAATGTCAAGGGGCGGTGGTTAGACGCTCACTTGTTGGAGATAGATCCTCTAGCTCTATCCTATGTTCCTATCTTGCATTGCCGGATAAGTCCTTCTCTTAGTTGTCCGGTGGTCATGAAAGGTGCTGTTCTTTCTTTTTAAATTAGGGGATATATTTACCGTGGCACCATAACCCAGCAAGAATCAATACCCAGGGGGATATATTTACCGTGGCACCATAACCCAGCAAGAATCAATACCCGGGGGGATATATTTACCGTGGCACCATAACCCAGCAAGAATCAATACCCGGGGGGATATATTTCTCACCATGCTTCTCCAATTATATATCCATATATATTTAAAAGCAATACGTTTTGGATCTTTATAATGTGCACAAGAGCAAATCTACGAGATTTGTCAAAGATAAATGTGACAACAAGACTTGGCAAGTGTCTGTGCCTCTTCTTTCACTCTGAGTCCCAAACTGCAAAGGTCTGACGGTAATTAAATCTTCTCCAGTGCTTAATGCAGTTTGATCGGCCTCTCTCCACTGCCCAGGCCCCACCATCTGTCCCCCCTCTGTGAGACAGACACCGACACAATAGCCCTCGATAAACTCCAGCCAGCTCGCGCACAGACCCAGTTTACACATTCTGCCAACAAGGCGGGGGGGGGGGGGGGGGCTGCCTTTCCAATTGGTGGAGGTACGCTGGGAGGTGTCCCTTCCTCCTCCCCTGCCCCCGCCCCCCCGCCACACGGAGTCACAGAACGGCAGCTTAGTCTTAATGTAGCTCCATTCGCATTGGCGAAGGGACTGGTTCACAGTAACCAGTGAGGATCTCCAGAGGCTGTCAGAGAAGGAGGCGGGGGGGGGTGGGGTGAGGACACTTCTAAACAGGACCACCATTCTGCGACCTCCAACCTCTCGCGCTCTCGGAGCTTCCATCTCTCTTTTTCTCACTCTCTCCCACTGTCTGTCTCTCTCTCTCTCACTCCCTCTCTTTCCATCCATCTCTCTCTCTCTTTCCCATTCTATTTTTCTCCCCCTCTTTCTCTCTCACACACTCCTCCATTTCTCACTCTCTGTCACTCGTTCTCACCCTCTCTTTCCATCTATATCTTTCTCACTCTCCTCTTTCTCTCTCCCTCCCTGTCTCACTCCTTCTCTCTCTCCCTCCCTGTCTCACTCCTTCTCTCTCTCCCTGTCTCACTCCTTCTCTCTCTCTCCCTCCCTGTCTCACTCCTTCTATTTCTCTCTCCCTCTGTCTCACTCCTTCTATTTCTCTCTCCCTCTGTCTCACTCCTTCTATTTCTCTCTCCCTCTGTCTCACTCCTTCTATTTCTCTCTCTCTCCCTCCGTCTCACTCCTTCTCTCTCTCCCTCCCTGTCTCACTCCTCCTCTCTCTCTCACTCCCTGTCTCACTCCTTCTCTCTCTCCCTCCCGTCTCACTCCTTCTCTCTCTCCCTCCCTCTGTCTCACTCCTTCTCTCTCTCTCTCCCTCTGTCTCACTCCTTCTCTCTCTCCCTCCCTCTGTCTCACTCCTTCTCTCTCTCTCTCCTTCTCTCTCTCCCTGTCTCACTCCTCTCTCTCCCTCCCTGTCTCACTCCTTCTCTCTCTCTCCGTCTCACTCCTTCTCTCTCTCCCTCCCTCTGTCTCACTCCTTCTCTCCCTCCCTCTGTCTCACTCCTTCTCTCTCTCCCTCCCTCTGTCTCACTCCTTCTCTCTCTCCCTCCCTCTGTCTCACTCCTCTCTCTCCCTCTGTCTCATTCCTTCTCTCTCTCCCTCCCTCTGTCTCACTCCTTCTCTCTCTCCCTCCCTCTGTCTCACTCCTTCTTTCTCTCTCCCTGTCTCACTCCTTCTCTCTCCCTCCCTCTGTCTCACTCCTTCTCTCTCTCCCTGTCTCACTCCTTCTCTCTCTCCCTCTGTCTCACTCCTTCTCTCTCTCCCTCCCTGTCTCACTCCTTCTCTCTCTCCCTCCCTCTGTCTCACTCCTTCTCTCTCTCCCTCTGTCTCACTCCTTCTCTCTCTCCCTCCCTCTGTCTCATTCCTTCTCTCTCTCTCCCTCCCTGCCTCATTCCTTCTCTCTCCCCCTCTGTCTCATTCCTTCTCTCTCTCCCTCTGTCTCACTCCTTCTCTCTCTCCCTCCCTCTGTCTCACTCCTTCTCTCTCTCCCGCTGTCTCACTCCTTCTCTCTCTCCCTCCCTCTGTCTCACTCCTTCTCTCTCTCCCTCCCTCTGTCTCACTCCTTCTCTCTCTCCCTCCGTCTCACTCCTTCTCTCTCTCCCTCCGTCTCACTCCTTCTCTCTCTCCCTCCCTCTGTCTCACTCCTCTCTCTCCCTCTGTCTCATTCCTTCTCTCTCTCCCTCTGTCTCACTCCTTCTCTCTCTCCCTCCCTCTGTCTCACTCCTTCTCTCTCTCCCTCCCTCTGTCTCACTCTCCTATTTCTCTCTCCCTCCCTGTCTCACTCTCCTATTTCTCTCTCCCTCCCTCTGTCTCACTCTCCTATTTCTTTCTCCCTCCCTCTGTCTCACTCTCCTCCTATTTCTCTCCCTCCCTGTCTCACTCCTTCTCTCTCCCTCCATCTCACTCCTCTCTTTCTCTCTCCCTCCCTCTGTCTCACTCCTTCTCTCTCCCTCCCTGTCTCACTCCTCTCTTTCTCTCTCCCTCCCCCCTTTGTCTTTCTCACTCCCTCTCTTTCTCACTTTTTCCCTCTCTCTCTCTCTCTCTCGCTCATCTTGAACCTCCTGGGGTCAGTGGTCCCCTTGAACATCCCTCTCTTGCTCCCAGTCCCCTGCCCAATGAACGTCAAGGGCGGCCTCCGATGTTTAAAGCAATTGTTCCTTCCATGTAAATTATCCCGGATTTTTTTTTCCGGTTGGCCTGCCCTTGGCCCTGCTGGCTGAACGATGATTCATTAACATTCATCTGCCTTTCAATGATTCATGGGACGGGTGTTATGCAAAACATACTTCACGTATCTCTGAACAGATGCTGCACTGATGTAATACACACTGATTTGCACCGTCTTATGTGCTGCACAAGGCATCACCGAAGCCAGAGTGTTGTATGATTCATCTCCCTGTTTAAATCAATAAAACCTAGCCAGTGTTTCCCCCCACCCCCTCCCCCTCCCCCTCCCCCCCAACCCAAAATTAGTGTCCCTTTAAGATATGCAGGTGCAGCAAGCAGTTAGGAAGGCAAATGGTATGTTGGCCTTGATTGCAAGAGGATTTGAGTACAGGAGCAAGGATGTCTTACTCCAGTTATACAGGGCCCTGGTGAGACCACACCTGGAGTACTGTGTGCAGTTTTGGTCTCCTTACCTAAGAAAGGATATACTTGCCATAGAGGGAGTGCAGCGAAGGTTCACCAGACTGATTCCTGGGATGGCAGGACTGTCGTATGAGGAGAGATTGGGTCCACTAGGCCTGTATTCACTAGAGTTTAGAAGAATGAGAGGGGATCGCATTGAAACATATAAAATTCTTACAGGGATTGACAGGGTAGATGCTGAGAGGCTGTTTCCCCCCTGGCTGGAGAGTCTAGAACCAGGGGGCACAGTCTCAGGATAAGGGCTCGGCCATTGAGGACTGAGATGAGGAGGAATTTCTTCACTCAGAGGGTGGTGAATCTTTGGAATTCTCTGCCCCAGAGGGCTGTGGAGGCTCAGTCGTTGAGTATATTCAAGGCTGAGATCGATAGATATTTGCATATTGAGGGAATCAAGGGATATGGGGATCGGGCGGGAAAGTGGAGTTGAGGTCGAAGATCAGCCATGATCGCATTGAATGGCGGAGCAGGCTCGAGGGGCCGAATGGCCGACTCCTGCTCCTATCTTCTATGTTTCTATATGGCAGTGAGAGATCGATCGATTGGAGCTGGAATGGGTTCCGAGTCAAAATTTAAAACCTCTGAACCCCTTCTCCCATTTTTACACCTCCTCTTCTAAAGGTACTTACATTTTTGCCTGGGTCCGTCGCTCCCCCACCCCCTACCCCCCCTACCGTCCCCGACACCTCATCCAACTGGGTTTTCTTCAAGTGGGGTCCTAGCCCCTGCCCCCATTTTTCAGGCTGTATGATTCTGCCATGCCCATTTGTAACATTTAATCTATCCTGCCTCCTGCCCTAGCACAGACTGTTCCTTCAGATCCTCCCCTCCCGCCTCCTCCCCTCCCGCCTCCTCCCCTCCCGCCTCCTCCCCTCCCTGCCTCCTCCCCTCCCTGCCTCCTCCCCTCCCGCCTCCTCCCCTCCCCTCCCGCCTCCTCCCCTCCTTGCCTCCTCCCCTCTCCCTGCCTCCTCCCCCTCCCCTCCCCGCCTCCTCCCCTCCCGCCTCCTCCCCTCCCTGCCTCCTCCCCTCCCCTCCCTCGCATCCTCCCCTCCCGCCTCCTCCCCTCCCTGCCTCCTCCCCTCCCCTCCCGCCTCCTCCCCTCCCCCTCCCGCCTCCTCCCCCTCCCGCCTCCTCCCCTCCCGCCTCCTCCCCTCCCTGCCTCCTCCCCCTCCCGCCTCCTCCCCTCCCGCCTCCTCCCCTCCCGCCTCCTCCCCTCCCGCCTCCTCCCCCTCCCCTCCCGCCTCCTCCCCTCCCCGCCTCCCTCCCCTCCCCCTCCCGCCTCCTCCCCTCCCCGCCTCCTCCCCTCCCTGTCTCTGCACCTGCTTAAAGTCTGTTACATCTCTAGCCTTTTCCAGTTCTGAAGAAGGGTCCCAGACCTGAAACGTGAACTCTGTTTCTCTCTCCACGGATGCTGCCTGGCCGGTCTGAGCGCTTCCACCATTTTCTGTTGTTTTAGAAACATAGAAACATAGAAGATAGGAGCAGGAGGAGGCCATTCGGCCCCTCGAGCCTGCTCCGCCATTCAATGAGATCATGGCTGATCATCCAAATTCAGTACCCTGTCCCTGCTTTCTCCCCATATCCCTTGATCCCTTTAGCCTTAAGAAATATATCTAACTCCTTCTTGAATATATTTAATGAATTGGCCTCCACTGCCTTCTGTGGTAGAGAATTCCACAGGTTCACCACTCTCTGGGTGAAGAAATTCCTCCTCATCTCTGTCCTAAATGGCTTACCCCTTATCCTTAGACTGTGACCCCTGGTTCTGGACTCCCCCGCCATCGGGAACATCCTTCCTGCATCTAGTCTGTCTAGTCCTGTTAGAATTTTATAAGTTTCAATGCGATTCGCTCTCATTCTTCTAAACTCCAGTGAGTATAAGCCCAATTGACCCAATCTCTCCTCATACGTCATTCCTGCCATCCCAGGTATCAGTCTGGTGAATCTTCGCTGCACTCCCTCCATGGCAAGAACATCCTTCCTCAGATAAGGCGACCAAAACTGCACACAATACTCAAGGTGTGGTCTCACCAAGGCCCTGTACAACTGCAGCAAGACATCCTTGCTCCTGTACTCGAATCCTCTCACTACGAAGGTTTTTCTCAGATTTCCAGCATCCGCAATATTTTGCTATTGTATTGGAGTTGTTGACTGGATATTCGACTGCGGGGCTGGCTTCACAGCTGACCTGCCCCTCCTCACCACCCCCACCCCCCCCCCCCACTCAACACACCACACACACACACACACACACACCTCATCCAGTAAGGATCGCTACATAGCATCCTAGTCGATCTCTTCCTCTCAATCCCAGTAAAAACACCTGATGCTTCAGAACAACAACTTACAGCGCATTTAATGTAGTAAAACGTCCCAGGGTGCTTCACAGGAGCGGTTATCAGACAAAATTTACACCGAGCCACATCAGGAGATATTAGGACAGGTAACCAAAAGCTGTGTCAAAGAGGTCGGTTTTAAGGAGCGTCTTAAAGGAGGAGAGAGAGGCGGAGAGGTTTAGGGAGGGAATTCCAGAGCTTGGGGCCCAGGCGGCTGAAGGCACGGCCGCCAATGGTGGAGCGATGGAAATCAGGGGATGCTCAAGAGGGCAGAATTGGAGGAGCGCAGAGATCTCGGAGGGTTGTAGGGGCTCAAGGAGGTTACAGAGCTAGGGAGGGGTGTAGGGGCTGGAGGAGGTTACAGAGATGGGGAGGGGTGTAGTGGCTGGAGGGGGTTACAGAGATAGGGAGGGGTGTTGGGGCTGGAGGAGGTTACAGAGATAGGGAGGGGTGTAGGGGCTGGAGGAGGTTACAGAGATAGGGAGGGGTGTAGGGCTGGAGGAGGTTACAGAGATAGGGAGGGGTGTAGGGGCTGGAGGAGGTTACAGAGATAGGGAGGGGTGTAGGGCTGGAGGAGGTTACAGAGATAGGGAGGGGTGTAGGGCTGGAGGGGGTTACAGAGATAGGGAGGGGTGTAGAGGCTGGAGGAGGTTACAGAGATGGGGAGGGGTGTAGGGGCTGGAGGAGGTTACAGAGATAGGGAGGGGTGTAGGGGCTGGAGGAGGTTACAGAGATAGGGAGGGGTGTAGGGCTGGAGGAGGTTACAGAGATAGGGAAGGGTGTAGGGGCTGGAGTGGGTTACAGAGATAGGGAGGGGTGTAGGGGCTGGAGGAGGTTACAGAGATAGGGAGGGGTGTAGGGGCTGGAGGAGGTTACAGAGATAGGGAGAGGTGTAGGGGCTGGAGGAGGTTACAGAGATAGGGAGGGGTGTAGGTGTGGTGTATGTAACCTGTTCCACCTTAAGAGAACTTAAGCCTGTTCCACCTTAAGAGATGTACTACTTTCTCTGGCTGCTGTATACGTAATACCGGTGGTGACCACCGGTATATAAGTACTGTGTAGTGATATTGTATTTAGTATAGTCCTGACCTCCAACTAGTAAAGACCTGTTGAACTTTATTCTTGTAGTCTGTGTCAGTAATTAATCTTAATACAACTGGAACACACAGACTTAACAGTGGCGACGAGTCCGATTCTTACCCTGCGGCAGTTTATATCCACGGCGGCTTCGTCCACAGAACGGGCGTCGAAGAGAGGCATCCACCCTCATCACCCTGCTGGAAGACACGTCGCGCGGCAGGCATCGAGAACCTGGAGTGCAGAAGACATCCTGAACTCGAAGCCTCCATCAGCGGCAGTCAGCTATCTTCTTTCTACCTCGGTGGTGGGTAAGCCGGTCAGCGACGCGAGCAGAAAGTCGGCCGCGTTGGCTGTACAGACGGGGGGAGGAAGACAGAGTGCTGTCAGTTTGGAACGGGACTAACAGACGCGCTAAGAGATAAATTTGTGTGTGGATTATTAAAAGAAGATACACAAAAGCGACTGCTCGAGGAGAATGAGCTGACGCTTGAGAAAGCGGTCACTATGGCAGCAGCACACGAAGCCGCAGCGAGAGGCACGGCAGTAATGCAGCTACGGTCACCGGAACTCAGTACAAATAAATTGGGTTTGAGTACTGTAAAATGTTATCGTTGTGGAAAGACAACACACGATCAGAACCAGTGTTGGTTTAAAAACCAAGAATGCAGAACGTGTGGCAGGCTTGGCCACATAGCTAAAGTATGCCGGTCAGGAAAGAAGACCAGCAACAAAAAGTCACCGCAAGGAAAATACATAAAGGTGCACAAGGTGACAAAGACCAGTTCGAACGAACAGAAGTCAGATTCAGACGCTAGCAGTAATGAACTGGGTAGCTTAAGAGTACACAACGTTGGTAAGGATGCAGATCTCCCGACAATTTGGGTCACTCTTCAGATAGCAGGGGTCCAAGTACAGATGGAATTGGACACTGGATCGGCATTGACGGTCATGAATAAGAAAGATTACAAAAGGTTATTCCAACATATTCCCCTACGGGATACGGAGATTATATTGAAAACATACACGGGGCAAAGAGTGTACCGCATCGGAAAGATAGAGGTAAAAGTGGTCCACAAGGGCGAAGAAAGCCAAGTAATGGACTTATATGTGCTACCTGAAGGAGGTCCACCACTACTGGGACGGGACTGGATTAGGAAAATGAATATGGACTGGCACTCCTTAAAAGCACTAACGGTAGATTCCGGGGAAACAGATGTCAAACCTAAACGATTGTCCAAAATATTGGATGATGCTAAAGAGGTGTTCCAGCAAGGACTGGGAACACTGAAAGGAATTACGGCAAACATCAAGATTGATGAACATGCACAACCAAAATTTTTCAAAGCCAGACTGGTACCCTATGCAATACGACCTACTGTAGAAGCGGAACTGGAAGCGCTAGAACGTTCAGGTGTACTGTCTAAGGTAGATTGGAGTGAGTGGGCTACGCCCATTGTTCCCGTTATGAAACGTCCTTCGAGCAACAAGCCAGGAGAACCAGGGAAGGTTCGCATCTGTGGAGATTTCAAGATCACCGTTAATCCGGTGCTTCACACGGTGCAGTATCCGCTTCCGCGGATTGAGGATATTTTTGCTTCGTTGTCTGGCGGGAAACACTTCACCAAGATAGACCTGGCGCAGGTGTACTTGCAGATGGAGGTTGAAGAAGAGTCACGCCAGTACCTCACGATCAACACGCATAGAGGTTTGTACCGGTATAATAGGCTGGTTTTTGGAGTGGCATCGGCTCTGGCAATTTGGCAGAGGGCCATGGAGCAGGTATTACAGGGAATTCCAGGCACACAATGTTACCTGGACGATATTCTGATTACAGGTGATGGTGATGAAGAACACCTCGCAAACTTGGAACTGGTGCTCAGCAGACTGAAAGAGTATGGACTTCGAGTTAATCGGCAGAAATGTGAGTTCTTTCAGAAGCGGATCTCGTACTGTGGTCATGTCATTGACCGGGAGGGGCTTCATAAGTCTCCTGACAAGATAGAGGCAGTTGTAAAGGCTCCCGCTCCGGATAACGTCTCTCAGTTGAGGTCGTTTCTGGGATTGATTAACTATTACCATAAGTTTCTACCGAATCTATCCACGGTACTGCACCCGCTGAACGCTCTTTTACAGAAGGGGGTACCATGGGAATGGAGCGAAAACTGTAAGAAGGCATTTCGCAAAAGCAAAGAATTGATCACCTCAGAGGAAGTGTTGGCTCACTTCAACCCGACACTGCCTATTCGGTTGGCTTGTGATGCTTCTCCATATGGTATTGGGGCAGTACTCTCACACAAGTTGCCAAATGGCACGGAAAGGCCAGTCGCGTTTGCATCCAGATCATTGACCTCCGCTGAGCGCAACTATGCGCAGATCGATAGGGAGGCTCTCAGCCTTGTATGGGGAGTGAAGAAGTTTAATCATTACCTGCAGGGCCAAAAATTCACACTTCTGACAGACCATCAGCCGTTGGTATCCATTTTTAACCCTAAGAAGGGTGTTTCGGTGATGACAGCACAGCGACTCCAGAGATGGTCCCTTTTCCTAGGGGCACATCAATATCAAATAGAATTCAAAGGTACAAAGCAGCATGGCAATGCTGATGGGCTGTCGCGCCTGCCACTACCTGAAGCAGAAGAGACGACGAAAGTTGACCCTGTTGAGTTATTTCATTCGACCATCATCGAGTGTTTACCAGTCACCAATGCAAGTATTGAAAGAGAAACCAGGAACGACCCGACACTGTCCCGAGTTTACGAGGTGACAGTGAAGGGATGGCCAACACATGGTGATCCTCTGTTACCGGCATTCTCGGCAAGGCGAGACCAGCTGTCCGTCTGCCATGGTACTTTGATGTACGGGACAAGAGTGATTATTCCTCCCAAGTTACGGGAAAGAGTTCTAAAGGAACTGCATGAAGGTCATCTGGGGGGAGTTAAGATGAAAAGTCTTGCAAGGGCTTATGTATGGTGGCCGGGCATTGACCAACAGATAGAGGAGTTGACAAAAAGCTGCACTGGGTGCCAAAAAGTGCAAAATGCACCTCCGATCGCACCGCTACACCCATGGGAATGGCCTTCAGCCCCATGGCAACGCGTACATATTGACTTTGCTGGTCCATTCATGGACTCCATGTTCCTAATTGTGGTGGACGCACATTCCAAATGGCCAGAAGTGATCAAGATGAATACCACTACTTCAGAAAAGACAATTGCGGTGTTAAGAACAGTATTCGCAAGGAACGGATTGCCAGAACAGGTATGTTCGGACAACGGACCACAGTTCGTGTCGGAAGAATTCCAAAAATTCTTAAAGAAGAATGGGGTGAAACATTATACCTCTGCCCCATATCATCCGGCGACAAACGGGTTGGCCGAGAGATTTGTCCAAACATTCAAAAAGGCAATAAAGGCCATGAACGATGATCAGATTCCGTTACAACACAAGGTGGACAATTTCCTAATGGCATATCGAAACGCCGCTCATGCAGTGACTAACCAAAGTCCTGCCATGATGTTTTATAACAGGACGTTGCGGTCCAGGTTGGACTTGTTAAAACCAAATGTGCGGAGGGAAGTGGAAAACAAACAGTTCCGGCATATTAATAACAAGTCCACTCGAAGTTTTGACGTAGGACAACCAGTGTTGGCAAGGGGCTATGGAAACGAAAAATGGCAGTCCGGAACAATTCGGGCCAGACAAGGACCTCTGATGTACACAGTAGATATTGGTAACAATGTGATAAGGCGTCATGCGGATCAACTGGTAGAATCAAGAGCAAGGATCGAACCCATGGTTGCGACAGAGACAACTGTGGAAAACGTTAATGAACCTGAAGCATCTACCTCGGCAGGGACTGTACCTGATGATGACGTCCAATACAAAGGAAACCAACAAGAAGAGTCACCTCAGCAACAAGAATCAGAGACCACTGAAAGGCGTTATCCAAACCGAATCAGAAGGCCTCCTGAGAGACTGAACCTTTGAACTGTTTATACCTGAAGTTATATATGTTATTATGTTATGTTAAATGGGGATATGACTGTTAAGCTAAAAAGGGAGGATTGTGGTGTATGTAACCTGTTCCACCTTAAGAGAACTTAAGCCTGTTCCACCTTAAGAGATGTACTACTTTCTCTGGCTGCTGTATACGTAATACCGGTGGTGACCACCGGTATATAAGTGCTGTGTAGTGATATTGTATTTAGTATAGTCCTGACCTCCAACTAGTAAAGACCTGTTGAACTTTATTCTTGTAGTCTGTGTCAGTAATTAATCTTAATACAACTGGAACACACAGACTTAACAGTGGCGACGAGTCCGATTCTTACCCTGCGGCAGTTTATATCCACGGCGGCTTCGTCCACAGAACGGGCGTCGAAGAGAGGCATCCACCCTCATCACCCTGCTGGAAGACACGTCGCGCGGCAGGCATCGAGAACCTGGAGTGCAGAAGACATCCTGAACTCGAAGCCTCCATCAGCGGCAGTCAGCTATCTTCTTTCTACCTCGGTGGTGGGTAAGCCGGTCAGCGACGCGAGCAGAAAGTCGGCCGCGTTGGCTGTACAGACGGGGGGAGGAAGACAGAGTGCTGTCAGTTTGGAACGGGACTAACAGACGCGCTAAGAGATAAATTTGTGTGTGGATTATTAAAAGAAGATACACAAAAGCGACTGCTCGAGGAGAATGAGCTGACGCTTGAGAAAGCGGTCACTATGGCAGCAGCACACGAAGCCGCAGCGAGAGGCACGGCAGTAATGCAGCTACGGTCACCGGAACTCAGTACAAATAAATTGGGTTTGAGTACTGTAAAATGTTATCGTTGTGGAAAGACAACACACGATCAGAACCAGTGTTGGTTTAAAAACCAAGAATGCAGAACGTGTGGCAGGCTTGGCCACATAGCTAAAGTATGCCGGTCAGGAAAGAAGACCAGCAACAAAAAGTCACCGCAAGGAAAATACATAAAGGTGCACAAGGTGACAAAGACCAGTTCGAACGAACAGAAGTCAGATTCAGACGCTAGCAGTAATGAACTGGGTAGCTTAAGAGTACACAACGTTGGTAAGGATGCAGATCTCCCGACAATTTGGGTCACTCTTCAGATAGCAGGGGTCCAAGTACAGATGGAATTGGACACTGGATCGGCATTGACGGTCATGAATAAGAAAGATTACAAAAGGTTATTCCAACATATTCCCCTACGGGATACGGAGATTATATTGAAAACATACACGGGGCAAAGAGTGTACCGCATCGGAAAGATAGAGGTAAAAGTGGTCCACAAGGGCGAAGAAAGCCAAGTAATGGACTTATATGTGCTACCTGAAGGAGGTCCACCACTACTGGGACGGGACTGGATTAGGAAAATGAATATGGACTGGCACTCCTTAAAAGCACTAACGGTAGATTCCGGGGAAACAGATGTCAAACCTAAACGATTGTCCAAAATATTGGATGATGCTAAAGAGGTGTTCCAGCAAGGACTGGGAACACTGAAAGGAATTACGGCAAACATCAAGATTGATGAACATGCACAACCAAAATTTTTCAAAGCCAGACTGGTACCCTATGCAATACGACCTACTGTAGAAGCGGAACTGGAAGCGCTAGAACGTTCAGGTGTACTGTCTAAGGTAGATTGGAGTGAGTGGGCTACGCCCATTGTTCCCGTTATGAAACGTCCTTCGAGCAACAAGCCAGGAGAACCAGGGAAGGTTCGCATCTGTGGAGATTTCAAGATCACCGTTAATCCGGTGCTTCACACGGTGCAGTATCCGCTTCCGCGGATTGAGGATATTTTTGCTTCGTTGTCTGGCGGAAACACTTCACCAAGATAGACCTGGCGCAGGTGTACTTGCAGATGGAGGTTGAAGAAGAGTCACGCCAGTACCTCACGATCAACACGCATAGTGCTCAACAGACTGAAAGAGTATGGACTTCGAGTTAATCGGCAGAAATGTGCGTTCTTTCAGAAGCGGATCTCGTACTGTGGTCATGTCATTGACCGGGAGGGGCTTCATAAGTCTCCTGACAAGATAGAGGCAGTTGTAAAGGCTCCCGCTCCGGATAACGTCTCTCAGTTGAGGTCGTTTCTGGGATTGATTAACTATTACCATAAGTTTCTACCGAATCTATCCACGGTACTGCACCCGCTGAACGCTCTTTTACAGAAGGGGGTACCATGGGAATGGAGCGAAAACTGTAAGAAGGCATTTCGCAAAAGCAAAGAATTGATCACCTCAGAGGAAGTGTTGGCTCACTTCAACCCGACACTGCCTATTCGGTTGGCTTGTGATGCTTCTCCATATGGTATTGGGGCAGTACTCTCACACAAGTTGCCAAATGGCACGGAAAGGCCAGTCGCGTTTGCATCCAGATCATTGACCTCCGCTGAGCGCAACTATGCGCAGATCGATAGGGAGGCTCTCAGCCTTGTATGGGGAGTGAAGAAGTTTAATCATTACCTGCAGGGCCAAAAATTCACACTTCTGACAGACCATCAGCCGTTGGTATCCATTTTTAACCCTAAGAAGGGTGTTTCGGTGATGACAGCACAGCGACTCCAGAGATGGTCCCTTTTCCTAGGGGCACATCAATATCAAATAGAATTCAAAGGTACAAAGCAGCATGGCAATGCTGATGGGCTGTCGCGCCTGCCACTACCTGAAGCAGAAGAGACGACGAAAGTTGACCCTGTTGAGTTATTTCATTCGACCATCATCGAGTGTTTACCAGTCACCAATGCAAGTATTGAAAGAGAAACCAGGAACGACCCGACACTGTCCCGAGTTTACGAGGTGACAGTGAAGCGATGGCCAACACATGGTGATCCTCTGTTACCGGCATTCTCGGCAAGGCGAGGCCAGCTGTCCGTCTGCCATGGTACTTTGATGTACGAGACAAGAGTGATTATTCCTCCCAAGTTACGGGAAAGAGTTCTAAAGGAACTGCATGAAGGTCATCTGGGGGGAGTTAAGATGAAAAGTCTTGCTAGGGCTTATGTATGGTGGCCGGGCATTGACCAACAGATAGAGGAGTTGACAAAAAGCTGCACTGGGTGCCAAAAAGTGCAAAATGCACCTCCGATCGCACCGCTACACCCATGGGAATGGCCTTCAGCCCCATGGCAACGCGTACATATTGACTTTGCTGGTCCATTCATGGACTCCATGTTCCTAATTGTGGTGGACGCACATTCCAAATGGCCAGAAGTGATCAAGATGAATACCACTACTTCAGAAAAGACAATTGCGGTGTTAAGAACAATATTCGCAAGGAACGGATTGCCAGAACAGATATGTTCGGACAACGGACCACAGTTCGTGTCGGAAGAATTCCAAAAATTCTTAAAGAAGAATGGGGTGAAACATTATACCTCTGCCCCATATCATCCGGCGACAAACGGGTTGGCCGAGAGATTTGTCCAAACATTCAAAAAGGCAATAAAGGCCATGAACGATGATCAGATTCCGTTACAACACAAGGTGGACAATTTCCTAATGGCATATCGAAACGCCGCTCATGCAGTGACTAACCAAAGTCCTGCCATGATGTTTTATAACAGGACGTTGCGGTCCAGGTTGGACTTGTTAAAACCAAATGTGCGGAGGGAAGTGGAAAACAAACAGTTCCGGCATATTAATAACAAGTCCACTCGAAGTTTTGACGTAGGACAACCAGTGTTGGCAAGGGGCTATGGAAACGAAAAATGGCAGTCCGGAACAATTCGGGCCAGACAAGGACCTCTGATGTACACAGTAGATATTGGTAACAATGTGATAAGGCATCATGCGGATCAACTGGTAGAATCAAGAGCAAGGGTCGAACCCATGGTTGCGACAGAGACAACTGTGGAAAACGTTAATGAACCTGAAGCATCTACCTCGGCAGGGACTGCACTTGATGATGACGTCCAATACATAGGAAACCAACAAGAAGAGTCACCTCAGCAACAAGAATCAGAGACCACTGAAAGGCGTTATCCAAACCGAATCAGAAGGCCTCCTGAGAGACTGAACCTTTGAACTGTTTATACCTGAAGTTATATATGTTATTATGTTATGTTAAATGGGGATATGACTGTTAAGCTAAAAAGGGAGGATTGTGGTGTATGTAACCTGTTCCACCTTAAGAGAACTTAAGCCTGTTCCACCTTAAGAGATGTACTACTTTCTCTGGCTGCTGTATACGTAATACCGGTGGTGACCACCGGTATATAAGTACTGTGTAGTGATATTGTATTTAGTATAGTCCTGACCTCCAACTAGTAAAGACCTGTTGAACTTTATTCTTGTAGTCTGTGTCAGTAATTAATCTTAATACAACTGGAACACACAGACTTAACAGTAGGGGCTGGAGGAGGTTACAGAGATAGGGAGGGGTGTAGGGCTGGAGGAGGTTACAGAGATAGGGAGGGGTGTAGGGCTGGAGGAGGTTACAGAGCTAGGGAGGGGTGTAGGGGCTGGAGGAGGTTACAGAGATAGGGAGGGGTGTAGGGGCTGGAGGAGGTTACAGAGATAGGGAGGGGTGTAGGGCTGGAGGAGGTTACAGAGATAGGGAGGGGTGTAGGGCTGGAGGAGATTACAGAGATAGGGAGGGGTGTAGGGGCTGGAGGAGATTACAGAGATCTCTGGGAGGGCTGTAGGGCTGGAGGAGGTTACAGAGATAGGGAGGGGTGTAGGGCTGGAGGAGGTTACAGAGATGGGGACGGGTGTAGGGGCTGGAGGAGGATACAGAGATAGGGAGGGGTGTAGGGGCTGGAGGAGGTTACAGAGATCGGGAGGGGTGTAGGGCTGGAGGGGGTTACAGAGATAGGGAGGGGTGTAGGGGCTGGAGGGGGTTACAGAGATAGGGAGGGGTGTAGGGATGGAGGGGGTTACAGAGATAGGGAGGGGTGTAGGGCTGGAGGAGGTTACAGAGATAGGGAGGGGTGTAGGGGCTGGAGGAGGTTACAGAGATAGGGAGGGGTGTAGGGGCTGGAGGAGGTTACAGAGATAGGGAGGGGTGTAGGGGCTGGAGGAGGTTACAGAGATCTCTGGGAGGGCTGTAGGGCTGGAGGAGGTTACAGAGATAGGGAGGGGTGTAGGGGCTGGAGGAGGTTACAGAGATCGGGAGGGGTGTAGGGCTGGAGGAGGTTACAGAGATGGGGAGGGGTGTAGCGGCTGGAGGAGGTTACAGAGATGGGGAGGGGTGTAGGGGCTGGAGGAGGTTACAGTGATCTCTGGGAGGGCTGTAGGGCTGGAGGAGATTACAGAGATAGGGAGGGGTGTAGGGGCTGGAGGAGATTACAGAGATCTCTGGGAGGGCTGTAGGGCTGGAGGAGGTTACAGAGATAGGGAGGGGTGTAGGGCTGGAGGAGGTTACAGAGATGGGGACGGGTGTAGGGGCTGGAGGAGGATACAGAGATAGGGAGGGGTGTAGGGGCTGGAGGAGGTTACAGAGATCGGGAGGGGTGTAGGGCTGGAGGGGGTTACAGAGATAGGGAGGGGTGTAGGGGCTGGAAGGGGTTACAGAGATAGGGAGGGGTGTAGGGATGGAGGGGGTTACAGAGATAGGGAGGGGTGTAGGGCTGGAGGAGGTTACAGAGATAGGGAGGGGTGTAGGGGCTGGAGGAGGTTACAGAGATAGGGAGGGGTGTAGGGGCTGGAGGACGTTACAGAGATAGGGAGGGGTGTAGGGGCTGGAGGAGGTTACAGAGATCGGGAGGGGTGTAGGGCTGGAGGAGGTTACAGAGATAGGGAGGGGTGTAGGGGCTGGAGGAGGTTACAGAGATAGGGAGGGGTGTAGGGCTGGAGGAGGTTACAGAGATGGGGAGGGGTGTAGCGGCTGGAGGAGGTTACAGAGATGGGGAGGGGTGTAGGGGCTGGAGGAGGTTACAGAGATCTCTGGGAGGGCTGTAGGGCTGGAGGAGGTTACAGAGATAGGGAGGGGTGTAGGGGCTGGAGGAGGTTACAGAGATCGGGAGGGGTGTAGGGCTGGAGGAGGTTACAGAGATCGGGAGGGGTGTAGGGCTGGAGGAGGTTACAGAGATAGGGAGGGGTGTAGGGGCTGGAGGAGGTTACAGAGATAGGGAGGGGTGTAGGGCTGGAGGAGGTTACAGAGATGGGGAGGGGTGTAGCGGCTGGAGGAGGTTACAGAGATGGGGAGGGGTGTAGGGGCTGGAGGAGGTTACAGAGATCTCTGGGAGGGCTGTAGGGCTGGAGGAGGTTACAGAGATAGGGAGGGGTGTAGGGGCTGGAGGAGGTTACAGAGATCGGGAGGGGTGTAGGGCTGGAGGAGGTTACAGAGATGGGGAGGGGTGTAGCGGCTGGAGGAGGTTACAGAGATGGGGAGGGGTGTAGGGGCTGGAGGAGGTTACAGAGATCTCTGGGAGGGCTGTAGGGCTGGAGGAGGTTACAGAGATAGGGAGGGGTGTAGGGCTGGAGGAGGTTACAGAGATGGGGAGGGGTGTAGGGGCTGGAGGAGGTTACAGAGATAGGGAGGGGTGTAGGGCTGGAGGAGGTTACAGAGATGGGGAGGGGTGTAGCGGCTGGAGGAGGTTACAGAGATGGGGAGGGGTGTAGGGGCTGGAGGAGGTTACAGAGATCTCTGGGAGGGCTGTAGGGGCTGGAGGGGGTTACAGAGATAGGGAGGGGTGTAGGGCTGGAGGAGGTTACAGAGATGGGGAGGGCTGTAGGGCTGGAGGAGGTTACAGAGATGGGGAGGGGTGTAGCGGCTGGAGGAGGTTACAGAGATGGGGTGGGGTGTAGGGGCTGGAGGAGGTTACAGAGATCTCTGGGAGGGCTGTAGGGCTGGAGGAGGTTACAGAGATAGGGAGGGGTGTAGGGGCTGGAGGGGGTTACAGAGATGGGGAGGGCTGTAGGGCTGGAGGAGGTTACAGAGATAGGGAGGAGGGCGAGGAGGCCGTGGAGGGATTTGAACACAAGGATGAGAATTTTTTTTAATGGAGGCGTTGCCGGACTGGGAGCCAATGTAGGTCAGCGAGCAACAGGGGGTGATGGGCGAATGGGACTTGGCGCGAGTCAGGACACGGGGGCAGCAGGAGTTTCAGATGAGCGGATGGCTACGGAGGGTGGGAGGTGGGAGACCCGGCCGGGAGAGCGTTGCCATTTTACACCAGGTAGTGTTTGGAATGCGTTTGCTTGAAGCCAAATGGCAGGAAGTTCAACGGAAACACAAGCACAAAAAAAAACACAAATCCCTCTTCAACTGATGCTGGAAGCCGCTCCAAAGACCTCGATTACACCAGGACTACATGTGGCGCTGGTACCACCCCTTTGTTGAGGCTCGATCCTTGGGTTGACAGTGAGGACAGTTTTAGTCTAGGGCAACAGTGCCACCTGCACGTGGAGTGCTGGCATTGCAGGGGAGGGGGGAGTCTCGTGACGAATCAGACCAATTAGCGGGTCCCAGATCTCCCCGCGGTCTGGGGCTCGCTCCTGGGGCTGCTCTGCTGGAGGGAGCGCTGTGTAAGGGGAGGAACAACCGGGGGCTTGAGCTGGAAACTGTTGTGTATGTAATATGTGTGCTACTTTGAACCTATGGACAGGACTGCACTACTTGTTGGGCGTAGTGATACGCAGTACCACTCCTGGCCATAGGGGTATAAATAGTACTGTGGGTACTGATCCCCCTCAGTTCCCGCCTGTGGGCATGAAGTAAAGACCTACGTATAGTCCCTACCTCCAACCAGTAAAGACCTGTTTTATTGTTACTGATTAAGTCTGAGTATTAATTACTTGAACAACTCACAGATTTAACACTGGCGACGAGTCTGATTCGGACCCTGCGGCAGTCACTCCACGGCAGCTTCGTCCACAGCCAGGACGTTGCAGAGAGGTTTCCACCCTCTCCACCCCACTGGAAGACATCCTGACCTCGGAGCCTCCATCGGCGACCGTCAGCTTCTTCTCCAGCTTGGTGGTGGGTAAGCCATTGTCTGAGCCGGGCAGCGACGCGACAAGCAGTCGACCGCGTTGGCCGCACGTATGGGGCTGGGGGAGCTGGAGGAATAGGGCGCGAGAGCCGCTTCGAGCGGGAGGCGTTTCAACAGAGCGATCGCATCCGCTGATAAGGGCCGCACTCGGGTGATCGCGGCGAAGATAAGGGCCGCACTCGGGGGCTGAAGGGAGACGGCGTTGGGGGATGGGTGAAGACCGCCAAGCGCGGGAAAACCGCCATTTTGTGGGCGGAGGACGACGGCAAGAGCGGGAAGCCGCCATCTTGGATAGCAGTAAAAAAAAAAATCTGACAAATTGCAAATCTACAATGCCTAAACACGGGAATATTAGCACCTTTGATAGTGACCTCGAAGATTGGGCCATATATGTTGAAAGAGTAAAAAATTATTGTAAGGCCAATAAAATTCGTGACCAAGATAAAGCTCTAACATTATTAAATTTAATGGGTGCGAAGACATACGGGCAATTGAAACACCTGTTATCACCAGATGAACCGGCGGATAAGACGTTCGATGAGATTGTTACTGTCCTGAAAGATCATCTAAACCCCACGCCGCTGATGCTAGCGGAACGATTTAAATTTTACGACAGAAGGCAGCTACAGCATGAAAGCAATGCTGATTATTTGCTGGAATTGCGTAAATTAGCGAAATATTGCCAGTTTGGAACGGGACTGACAGAGGCACTTCGAGACAAATTTGTGTGTGTTTTATTTAAACAGGATACACAAAAGCGACTGCTCGAGGAGAATGAGCTGACGCTTGAGAAGGCGGTCACTATGGCAGCAGCACACGAAGCCGCAGCGAGAGGCACGGCAGTAATGCAGCTACGGTCACCGGAGCTCAGTGCACACAAATTGGGTGTGAGTTCTGGCAAATGTTATTGTTGTGGAAAGACAACGCATGATCAGAACCAGTGTTGGTTTAAAAACCAAGAATGTAGAACTTGTGGTAGGCTTGGACATATAGCTAGAGTATGCAGGTCAGGGAAGAAGACCAGCAACAAGAAGTCACCGCAAGGAAAATACGCAAAGGTACACAAGGTGACCGAACAGGAGTCCGATTCAGACGCTAGCAGTAATGAACTGGCTAGCTTAAGCTGTAATGAACTGGCTAGCTTAGGAGTACTCAACGCTGGTAAGGGTGCAGACCTCCAGACAATTTGGGTCACTCTTCAGATAGAAGGAGTCCAAGTAAAACTGGAATTGGACACTGGATCGGCATTGACGGTCATAAATAAGAAAGATTACGGAAAGTTATTCCAACATATTCCCCTACAGGATACGGGGATTATATTGAAAACATACACGGGGCAAAGAGTGTACCCCATCGGGAAAATAGAGGTTGCAGTGGTCCACAAGGGCGAAGACAGTCAAATAATGGACTTATATGTGATATCTGAAGGAGGTTCTCCACTACTAGGACGGGAGTGGATTAGGAAAATGAATATGGACTGGCATTTCCTACAAACAATAACGAGTGAGAACTCGGTGAAGATAGTCGGCCCAGACTCTGGAACGGATGATGGTAAGCCCAACTCAGGTGCAAAAGACAAAGTTTCAGCACAGAATTCCACTGAGCAACAACAACATAGTTTAACTGTGGATTCTGAGTCTGGCAAGTCTACTGATGTGCCCATTTCTGAGGGACATCGGGCTCGAACTCAACTCCATTTCAAACTACAACAGCAATTACAACAAATGCTTCGCCGTTTTGAGCAAGAGTTGAATGCAACGAAAGAGTTCTTTGATATAGAGTTGGAGAATCTGGAAAGACAACAGAAGCAGCTGATGGAGAAAATGGAGCAGGAGCACACAAAACGTCTGATGTCAGAGGAGTTAACGGTCAGCCAGCTCCTGCATATGCTGAAGGACAGGACTCTGAAATGGGAAAAACTTGAACACGAACTTCAATATTCAAACGAAAGGGGTTCGGAGCTCTCAAAGGTTATTGGAAGAGCTGAGGTGGCAACACAGACTGCGATGACTGCAACAGAGCAGCCCTTGGATGCCAAAAGTACGCTGACTCACGTCAACGTAGAACAACAGACCGCTGAAACAGCTGCTCCGGTAGAGGGATTGAATAGTCCGATCAATCAATCTCCAAAAGAAGTTGAAGTAGTAAAATCTCAAATGAGGTCATTAGTAAACGACTTGCTGAAAGCCCAGAAAAAGCTGGATGAAGAGGTACACATGAAGAAGTCTCTTCAGGAAAGATGTCTGGACTTGGAACAAAAGCTGGCTAACGCCCAGCTGGGTATGGAGGAAATAGAAGACCCTCTCGCTGGCCTAGATCAGGACGACACCGAATATTACTATGTCCTGTCCTGCCCAACTTGTAACTTCGACTCCCACCGTACAGAAATCATGGAGGAGCACCGAAAGTCTACGGAACATCGGGAGAAGGTGGCTCTACTACGGAAAAAGGAGGGAGAGAAGGAGGAACTGCATATGCAGCTGGCAGCTGACAGTGGAGCCCAGAGAGTCTCCAAGAAGCAGAAAAGGAAAAGTCGAAACAGAAGATGACCCATCTGAACCATTATTACCTCTACCAGATCACACACGTGGTCCCTCCGAACGGAGCCAATTCAGTTCGGAAATTCAAACTGTTAAATCCATGGAAGGACTATTGAATGAGTCACTCCAGCAACATGAACCGACTCCACCACAGAGATTGAATCTGTGAACTGTTTTCCGCAGAGACTGAATCTGTGATCTGTTTTGACATGAAGTTATCTATGTATCTATGTTATTCTGTTATGTAAACCTGAAGTTATATATGTATATATGTTATTACGTTATGTTAAATGGGGAGATGACTGTAAAGCTAGGAAGGGAGGAATGTTGTGTATGTAATATGTGTGCTACTTTGAACCTATGGACAGGACTGCACTACTTGTTGGGCGTAGTGATACGCAGTACCACTCCTGGCCATAGGGGTATAAATAGTACTGTGGGTACTGATCCCCCTCAGTTCCCGCCTGTGGGCATGAAGTAAAGACCTACGTATAGTCCCTACCTCCAACCAGTAAAGACCTGTTTTATTGTTACTGATTAAGTCTGAGTATTAATTACTTGAACAACTCACAGATTTAACAGAAACGGCAAGATCTTCAGCCGGAAGAGCACTTGGGGGAGGCCATTTTCCAATGAGGCCTGGAGTGATCTGAATAAGGATTCGAATATTATAAAAGGGGGGACTGGCGGGAGATCCCCCAGCTCCCAACTCTTCCTCCTTTCTGCCCAGCGGTCGGGACGCCAGGAAGAACCTGGCATGCAAGCCTTGGTGGGGTGAATGGGGGGCTCGCGACAACAACACCGCTCTGACAGCGTGAAGCTATTTGACCGAGGGAGGGGGGATCACTGAATGTAGACAATGACAACTACCATCTATACAGTGCTTTTAACATAGTAAAACCTCCCAAGGCGCTTCACAGGAGCGTTACAGAGATAGGGAGGGGTGTAGGGCTGGAGGAGGTTACAGAGATAGGGAGGGGTGTAGGGCTGGAGGGGGTTACAGAGATAGGGAGCGGTGTAGGGCTGGAGGGGGTTACAGAGATGGGGAGGGGTGTAGGGGCTGGAGGAGGTTACAGAGATAGGGAGGGTGTAGGGCTGGAGGGGGTTACAGGGATAGGGAGGGGGTTACAGAGATAGGGAGGGTTGTAGGGCTGGAGGAGGTTACAGAGATAGGGAGGGGTGTAGGGCTGGAGGAGGTTACAGAGATGGGGAGGGGTGTAGGGGCTGGAGGAGGTTACAGAGATAGGGAGGGGTGTCGGGGCTGGAGGGGGTTACAGAGATAGGGAGGGGTGTAGGGCTGGAGGAGGTTACAGAGATAGGGAGGGGTGTCGGGGCTGGAGGGGGTTACAGAGATAGGGAGGGGTGTAGGGCTGGAGGAGGTTACAGAGATAGGGAGGGGTGTAGGGGCTGGAGGGGGTTACAGAGATGGGGAGGGGTGTAGGGCTGGAGGAGGTTACAGAGATAGGGAGCGGTGTAGGGGCTGGAGGAGGTTACAGAGATAGGGAGGGGTGTAGGGCTGGAGGGGGTTACAGAGATAGGGAGGGGTGTAGGGCTGGAGGGGGTTACAGAGATAGGGAGGGGTGTAGGGCTGGAGAGGGTTACAGAGATAGGGAGGGGTGTGGGGCTGGAGGGGGTTACAGAGATAGGGACGGGTGTAGGGGCTGGAGGAGGTTACAGAGATAGGGAGGGGTGTAGGGCTGGAGGAGGTTACAGAGATGGGGAGGGGTGTATGGGCTGGAGGAGGTTACAGAGATGGGGAGGGGTGTAGGGCTGGAGGAGGTTACAGAGATAGGGAGGGGTGTAAGGGCTGGAGGGGGTTACAGAGATAGGGAGGGGTGTAGGGGCTGGAGGGGGTTACAGAGATAGGGAGGGGTGTAGGGGCTGGAGGGGGTTACAGAGATAGGGAGGGGTGTAGGGGCTGGAGGAGGTTACAGAGATAGGGAGGGGTGTAGGGGCTGGAGGGGGTTACAGAGATAGGGAGGGATGTAGTGGCTGGAGGTGGTTACAGAGATGGGGGGGGGGTGTTGGGCTCGAGGAGGTTACAGAGATAGGGAGGGGTGTAGGGGCTGGAGGGGGTTACAGAGATGGGGAGGAGGTTACAGAGATAGGGAGGGGTGTAGGGCTGGAGGAGGTTACAGAGCTAGGGAGGGGTGTAGGGGCTGGAGGAGGTTACAGAGATAGGGACGGGTGTAGGGCTGGAGGAGGTTACAGAGATAGGGAGGGGTGTAGGGCTGGAGGAGGTTACAGAGATAGGGAGGGTTGTCGGGCTGGAGGAGGTTACAGAGCTGGGGAGGGGTGTAGGGGCTGGAGGAGGTTACAGAGATAGGGAGGGGTGTGGGGCTGCAGGGGGTTACAGAGATAGGGAGGGGTATAGGGGCTGGAGGAGGTTACAGAGATAGGGAGCGGTGTAGGGGCTGGAGGAGGTCACAGAGATAGGGAGGGGTGTAGGGCTGGAGGAGGTTACAGAGATAGGGAGCGGTGTAGGGGCTGGAGGAGGTTACAGAGATAGGGAGGGGTGTAGGGCTGGAGGGGGTTACAGCGATAGGGAGGGGTGTAGGGGCTGGAGGGGGTTACAGAGATAGGGAGGGGTGTAGGGCTGGAGGGGATTACAGAGATAGGGAGGGGTGTAGGGCTGGAGGAGATTACAGAGATAGGGAGCGGTGTAGGGGCTGGAGGAGGTTACAGAGATATGGAGGGGTGTAGGGCTGGAGGGGGTTACAGAGATAGGGAGGGGGTTACAGAGATAGGGAGGGGTGTAGGGCTGGAGGAGTTTACGGAGCTGGGGAGGGGTGTAGGGCTGGAAGGGGTTACAGAGATAGGGAGGGGTGTAGGGCTGGAGGAGGTTACAGAGATAGGGAGCGGTGTAGGGGCTGGAGGAGGTTAGAGAGATAGGGAGGGGTGTGGGGCTGGAGGGGGTTACAGAGATAGGGAGGGGTATAGGGGCTGGAGGAGGTTACAGAGATAGGGAGCGGTGTAGGGGCTGGAGGAGGTTCGAGAGATAGGGAGGGGTGTAGGGCTGGAGGGGGTTACAGAGATAGGGAGGGGTGTAGGGCTGGAGGGGGTTACAGAGATAGGGAGGGGTGTAGGGCTGGAGGAGGTTACAGAGATAGGGAGGGGTGTAGGGCTGGAGGAGGTTACAGAGATAGGGACGGGTGTAGGGCTGGAGGAGGTTACAGAGATAGGGACGGGTGTCGGGGCTGGAGGAGGTTACAGAGATAGGGAGGGGTGTAGGGCTGGAGGAGGTTACAGAGATAGGGAGGGGTGTAGGGGCTGGAGGGGGTTACAGAGATAGGGAGGGATGTAGGGGCTGGAGGGGGTTACAGAGATGGGGAGGGGTGTAGGGCTGGAGGAGGTTACAGAGATAGGGAGGGGTGTAGGGCCTGGAGGGGGTTACTGAGATGGGGAGGGGTGTAGGGCTGGAGGAGGTTACAGAGATAGGGAGCGGTGTAGGGGCTGGGGGAGGTTACAGAGATAGGGAGGGGTGTAGGGCTGGAGGGGGTTCCAGAGATAGGGAGGGGTGTAGGGCTGGAGGGGGTTACAGAGATAGGGAGGGTTGTAGGGCTGGAGGAGGTTACAGAGATAGGGAGGGTTATAGGGCTGGAGGAGGTTACGGAGCTGGGGAGGGGTGTAGTGGCTGGAGGAGGTTACGAGCTGGGGAGGGGTGTGGGGGCTGGAGGGGGTTACAGAGATAGGGAGGGGTGTAGGGGCTGGAGGAGGTTACAGAGATGGGGAGGGGTGTAGGGGCTGGAGGAGGTTACAGAGATAGGGAGGGGTGTAGGGGCTGGAGGAGGTTACAGAGATAGGGAGGGGTGTAGGGGCTGGAGGAGGTTCCTGTTGTGTATGTACCTTTAAGAGAATAACTGGTCTCAGACTTCAGTACCGGCAGTGACCACCCCTGTATAAAAGGCGCTAGTGAGCCTCTGTGTTTTTAGTTTCACTATTGAGTTCCACCAGTAAAGACTTATTTTGTTCACTCCTGCTGTCCGTGTCTCAATTATTCACGGACGTAACACTGGCGACGAGTAAGAAACGAACTTACCTGCAACTCGGCAGCACCTCAGACGACGTTATTGAAGGTCGAAGCCAGAAGAAGAAAAAAAATAAAATCCAAAGGAACTCGAGAAACGGGCGTCGACCGTGGGCAACCGCCCTCCAAATCGTCGGATTTAAAACTTGCAGGAGAGACTGTCCAGAGCCAGGCTTGGTTCCCCGGTCTGTGGTTTCCCAGCTAATCGGGCTGGTGGCAGGTAGTGCACTGATCCTTCCTGGGCTGCGGCGGGCTAGAGCTCGATCGGGTGGCTTTTCAACGGGGCCGGGCAGCGAGTCGGGAAGCAAAGAGAGAGAGAGAGGGTGGAGCACACAGGGTGCGGCCGGTGCTTCGAAGCCGGGCAGCGTTCGGACCTAAGAAGAGGGAGGGAAGTGTCCCAGAGGGTCCGCTCCACGATGGGAAAATAATAAAAGAAAAAAAATCAATATTAAACGCGCAAGAAACCGTGGAAAGCAGCGCTAACAACAGCGGGGAAGAAGGCAAAGCGCGGGAGGCGCCATTTTAGATTTGCAAGATGACGAAGACTGGCTGCATCACTGCTTTTGATAATACAATAGAGGACTGGACCACGTATGTGGAAAGAGTCGAGGTATATTTCGAAGCAAACGAAATAGTGGAGGGGAAAAAGGCATCGATATTGCTAAACTTAATGGGCGCTAGAACATACGGCCTATTGCGGGACCTGATTACTCCAGCCAAACCGAAGGCGAAGAGTTTTAACGAAATTGTTGCTGTCCTGCAGGAACACTTAAACCCTGCACCGCTGTTGATAGCAGAAAGATTTAAATTCCACAGGAGAACTCAGCACAAAGATGAGAGCAATGCTGAGTATCTTACGGAACTACGCAAGCTATCAAAGCACTGCCAGTTCGGAGCAGGACTGGCAGATACCCTACGGGACAAATTTGTCTGTGGACTCCTGAGTGAAGGAACACAGAAGAAGTTACTCTCAGAGAAAGAGCTGACACTGGATAAGGCTTTCAGCGTGGCAGTATCGCATGAAGCAGCAGCCAGGGGAGCTGCAGAAATTCAACAAAAACCACAGGAATACGGCACCCACGAAATGACACGGGGATTTGCAAAATGTTATCGCTGCAGCAGAACTAACCATGACCAGAAGGACTGCTGGTCCAAAGACAAAATATGCAGGCAATGCGGGAAGATGGGACACACTGCACGAGTTTGCAGGTCTGGGAAGAAGACCAGCGACAACAAAAAGGCTACGAAGGAACCGTACAAGAAAGTACAAAAGATGACGGACAGTAGTTCCGAAGACCAGATGAGCGATAGTGAATCCGGGAACAGGAGACTAAGCTGTCTCAAACTTCACAATGTAATCGCAAAAGAGGATCACCGAACCATTTGGGTCACCCTCACGATAGCAGGGTCCCAAGTTAAAATGGAATTGGATACAGGATCAGCGCTAACCATCATGAATCGACGAGACTACGAGCGGCTATTTTCACACATACCCTTGAGAGAGACATCCATCGTCTTGACGACGCATACGGGGCAAAAAGCATACCCCAGAGGAAAAATAAGGGTGCCTGTCGAATACAACGGCAAGAAAATACGGAAATTGTATCTCTACATACTGCCAAATGGTGGACCACCGTTATTGGGACGGGAATGGATCAGGAAGATAAACTTAGATTGGCACTCCATTCATGCAATGACGGTGGACGGTAAAAAAGATGAAAACGTCACTCCTGGACGATTGTCAACAATCTTAGCTAACGCCAAAGAGGTATTTCAACAAGGACTGGGCACGCTTAAAGGCATAACCGCCTCGATAAAAATAGAAGAGAATGCAGTTCCCAAGTTTTTCAAAGCAAGACCGGTACCATATGCAATTCGCTCAGCCGTCGAGGCAGAGCTGGAGAATCTGGAGAAGGCGGGCGTGTTGTCTAAGGTCGACTGGAGCGAGTGGGCGACACCAATCGTTCCTGTCATGAAGAAAACGTTAAGCAATAAGTCCGGGGAGCCAAGGAAGATTCGCAACTGTGGGGATTTCAAGGTGACGGTGAACCCAGTCCTTCACACAGTACAATATCCTCTTCCAAGGATAGAAGACATCTTCGCCTCACTGTCTGGAGGGAAGCGTTTTACAAAAATTGACCTAGCACAAGCATATTTGCAGATGGAGGTTGAAGAGTCCTCTAGGAAGTATCTCACGATAAACACTCACAAAGGTCTTTACCAGTATCATCGATTGGTATTCGGAGTAGCATCGGCTCCGGCGATATGGCAAAGAGCGATGGAACAAGTCCTGCAAGGGATTCCGGGGACTCAGTGTTACTTGGACGACATCCTTGTAAACAGGTGAAGATGACAGTGAACACCTTAACAACCTAGAACAGGTGCTCACTAGACTACGGGAACATGGGCTGCGAGCCAACCGCCCCAAGTGCGAATTTTTAAAGAAACAGATATCGTATTGTGGCCACGTGATTAATGAAGAGGGGTTACATAAATCCCCTGACAAAATTGAAGCAGTTGTTAAGGCCCCAGCGCCTGAAAATGTGTCGCAACTGAGGTCATTCCTCAGATTGGTGAATTACTATCATAAGTTTTTGCCGAATTTGTCGACAATTCTGCACCCGCTGAACGCCCTGCTACGAACGGGGGTAGCATGGAAATGGAGCGATGATTGTAAGCGTGCTTTTCAGAAGAGTAAGGACTTAATCACTTCAAGGGAAGTATTGGCTCACTACAACCCAGCACTGCCAATCAGGCTGGCATGTGATGCGTCTCCCTACGGCATTGGGGCGGTACTGTCACATAAATTCCTTGATGGTTTAGAGAGGCCGATAGCTTTTGCGTCACGCTCGTTAACTTCTGCCGAGCGTAACTACACCCAGATTGACAAAGAGGCCCTCAGCCTAGTGTGGGGGGGGGGTGGTGAAGAAGTTCAATCACTACCTGCACGGTCAAAAATTTACTCTACTAACCGATCATCAACCTCTTGTCTCCATTTTCAACCCTCAGAAGGGCGTACCGATAATGACAGCACAACGGCTGCAGAGATGGTCCCTTTTCCTAGGGGCACACCAATATGACATCGAGTACAAAGGAACTAAACAGCATGGAAATGCTGATGGATTGTCACGTCTACCGTTGCCGACGGTGGAAGAAGACCTTGCAGTGGATCCAATGGAGTTATTCCACTTGACCATAGTCGAATGTCTCCCTGTGACGAATGCAAACATAGAAAAGGAAACACGGAATGACCCGACACTATCACGGGTCTATGATTTAACGGTGAAGGGATGGCCAGCACATGGCGAACCACTGCTGCCAGCATTCTCGCCGAGAAGAGAACAGCTGTCAGTGTGCAGAGGAACCTTGATGTGTGGATCCAGAGTAGTAATTCCACCTAAGTTGACGGATAGAGTGCTCAATGAGCTTCACGAGGGTCATCTGGGTGGGGTAAAAATGAAGAACTTAGCCAGAGCGTTTGTGTGGTGGCCGGGAATTGATAGAGAAATCGAAGAGATGACCAAGAGCTGTGCAGGATGCCAGAAGGTCCAAAACGCCCCACCACAAGCTCCTCTGCATCCATGGGAGTGGCCCTCATCTCCATGGCAAAGGGTGCACATTGATTTTGCTGGTCCCTTCATGGACTCGATGTTTTTAATTGCGGTGGATGCACATTCTAAGTGGCCAGAGGTAATAAAAATGTCCTCAACCACCACGGAAAAAACTATCGCAGTTTTACGAACCATATTCGCCAGGAATGGGCTGCCTGAACAGATTTGCTCTGACAATGGACCACAGTTTGTGTCTGAAGAGTTCCGGAGGTTCTTAAAGAACAATGGTGTTAAGCATTACACATCTGCCCCATATCATCCAGCTACTAATGGATTGGCCGAGAGGTTTGTCCAAACATTCAAGAAGGCTATCAAGGCAATGTGTAATGAAGATATACCCCTACAACACAAGGTGGACAACTTCTTGTTTGCCTACCGGAATGCGACACATGCGGTTACCAACCAAACTCCAGCCATGATGTTCTTCAATCGAAGACTACGATGCCGCTTGGATTTGGTTAAGCCAAACGTCCGAAGAGATGTGGAGAACAGGCAGTTTCAGAATATGAATGGAAGGCCGACCAGGAGTTTTAAGATAGGTCAACCAGTTTTGGCCCGGGACTACCGCACTGAGAAATCGCAGCCAGGAACGATATGTACACGACAAGGACCTCTCATGTATACCGTGGACGTTGGGGAGAGCATTGTAAGGCGCCATGCTGACCAGATTCTAGAGTCACTGGAAAACGTCAAATCTACACCACGATCTGATACAGCTGGTAATGAAATCGACGTTCCAATTGCAGCTACCGCAGAACCGGTAATATTGGAAGCAGATGAACCAAACAATGACATTGATCCCGACTCAACATTGCCAGAAGAACCTGATACCCCAAAGAGGCGTTATCCAGACAGAATCAGGAAGCCTCCTCAAAGGCTGAACTTATAATTGCTTAAACTTAACCAATGTATCTAGCAACAGTAATTGTGATTGTAACTAGTTATCATTTAGTTGTTAAATGAATGTTATGTACTGTTTATCTAAAAGGGAAGGAATTGTTGTGTATGTACCTTTAAGAGAATAACTGGTCTCAGACTGCAGTACCGGCAGTGACCACCCCTGTATAAAAGGCGCTAGTGAGCCTCCGTGTTTTTAGTTTCACTATTGACTTCCACCAGTAAAGACTTATTTTGTTCACTCCTGCTGTCTGTGTCTCAATTATTCACGGACGTAACAGTTACAGAGATAGGGAGGGGTGTAGGGCTGGAGGGGGTTACAGAGATAGGGAGGGGTGTAGGGCTGGAGGAGGTTACAGAGATAGGGAGGGGTGTAGGGGCTGGAGGAGGTTACAGAGATAGGGAGGGGTGTAGGGCTGGAGGGGGTTACAGAGATAGGGAGGGGTGTAGGGCTGGAGGAGGTTACAGAGATAGGGAGGGGTGTAGGGGCTGGAGGAGGTTACAGAGATAGGGAGGGGTGTCGGGGCTGGAGGGGGTTACAGAGATAGGGAGGGGTGTAGGGCTGGAGGAGGTTACAGAGATAGGGAGGGGTGTAGGGGCTGGAGGGGGTTACAGAGATGGGGAGGGGTGTAGGGCTGGAGGAGGTTACAGAGATAGGGAGCGGTGTAGGGGCTGGAGGGGGTTACAGAGATAGGGAGGGGTGTAGGGCTGGAGGGGGTTACAGAGATAGGGAGGGGTGTAGGGCTGGAGGAGGTTACAGAGCTGGGGAGGGGTGTAGGGGCTGGAGGAGGTTACGGAGCTGGGGAGGGGTGTAGGGGCTGGAGGGGGTTACAGAGATAGGGAGGGGTGTAGGGGCTGGAGGAGGATACAGAGATGGGGAGGGGTGTAGGGGCTGGAGGGGGTTACAGAGATGGGGAGGGGCTGGAGGGGGTTACAGAGATGGGGAGGGGTGTAGGGCTGGAGGAGGTTAGAGATGCAAAACTACTTGAACAATCTACAGCACCCGGCCTCACCCTATATGAATCCAAGGTTAAATTCCTCCTCTATGCAGACGACCTGGTTCTGCTGTCACCAACTAAGGAGGGTCTACAGCAGAACCTGGATCTGCTGGAGTCGTACTGCCAGACTTGGGCCCTGACAATAAATCCCCAAAAAACCAAAGTCTTTGTGTTCCAGCAAAGATCCAGACATCAGGGACCCAAAATAAATTTCACACTAGGAACAACCAAAATTGAACAAACCACTAACTACACATACTTGGGCTTAAAAATCAGTTCTACAGGAAATTTCAAACTGGCTGTGAATGAACTGAAAGAGAAAGCAAGAAGGGCTTTCTATGCCATTAAAATATCAATCCAAATAGAAATCCCAATTAGCATTTGGCTCAAAATTTTCAAATCAGTAATTGAACCAATTGCACTCTATGGCAGTGAGGTGTGGGGACCACTAACACAACAAGAACTTGCAAAATGGGACAAACACCCAATTGAGATCCTACATGCAGAATTCTGTAAAAGTATCCTCCGGACTCAAAGGAAAACCTTAAACAATGCATGCAGGGCAGAACTAGGCCAATATCCACTAATAATCACTATCCAAAAAAGAGCCACCAAATTTTGGAAACACCTAGAAATGAGCAACCCCCAATGCTATCATTACGAAGCCCTGAAATGCCAAGAGAGGACCATAAAGAAGAATACCCTCAGTCAACGAGTCCTGGGACTCAGTGAAGTAACTACTAACACTACTAACAAAAACCAGCACCAGGACAGTGACAGCGTAACACAAAGAATTCGACCCAACACAATCGTCGCTAAGCAAAAGGAAAAATATCTGTCATATTGGGCAGAAACAACAAAAACCCAAAGCAAACTCAATTGCTACTTGGCCCTAAACAGACAATACAACATGGCTGATTACCTGACCATGGTAAAGGATAGCAAACTGAGAAAAACTTTGACAATGTACAGACTTAGTGAACATAACCTGGCGATCGAAAAAGGTAGACACAGGCAGACCCGGCTACCAAGAGAGGACAGGATATGCTCTCACTGCAGTCAGGGAGTGGTGGAGGCAGAGATGCACTTCCTCACAGCTTGTAGAAAATATCAGGGCATAAGGGAGAATTTCTACCCAAAATTCACAAAAATATGCCCGGAATTCAGAAATTTGAATGACGACCAAAAACTCCCATACCTACTAGGGGAAGAGAGAAATTGTGTAACCTTAGCGGCACACTATGTTACAGCTTGCCATAAACAGAGGGACAGCCACTAAATATAAGAAAAGAGTATATATAAATTATATGAAAGTATATTTATACACTCAGGGATATATCTGTTTATACACTGTATGGATAGATCTGTATTTTTGTGAACAAACATGAATGTTTTCCGATGCTTTGGCAACATAAGATGTAACTTGTCATGCCAATAAAGCGATTTGAATTGAAATTGAATTGAATTGATAGGGAGGGGTGTAGGGGCTGGAGGAGGTTACAGAGATAGGGAGGGGTGTAGGGGCTGGAGGAGGTTACAGAGATAGGGAGGGGTGTAGGGCTGGAGGAGGTTACAGAGATAGGGAGGGGTGTAGGGCTGGAGGAGGTTACAGAGATGGGGAGGGGTGTAGGGGCTGGAGGAGGTTACAGAGATAGGGAGGGGTGTAGGGGCTGGAGGAGGTTACAGAGATAGGGAGGGGTGTAGGGCTGGAGGGGGTTACAGAGATAGGGAGGGGTGTAGGGCTGGAGGGGGTTACAGAGATAGGGAGGGGTGTAGGGGCTGGAGGAGGTTACAGAGATGGGGAGGGGTGTAGGGGCTGGAGGAGGTTACAGAGATAGGGAGGGGTGTAGGGGCTGGAGGAGGTTACAGAGATAGGGAGGGGTGTAGGGCTGGAGGGGGTTACAGAGATAGGGAGGGGTGTAGGGGCTGGAGGAGGTTACAGAGATAGGGAGGGGTGTAGGGCTGGAGGGGGTTACAGAGATAGGGAGGGGTGTAGGGGCTGGAGGAGGTTACAGAGATAGGGAGGGGTGTAGGGGCTGGAGGAGGTTACAGAGATAGGGAGGGGTGTAGGGCTGGAGGAGGTTACAGAGATAGGGAGGGGTGTAGGGCTGGAGGAGGTTACAGAGATGGGGAGGGGTGTAGGGGCTGGAGGAGGTTACAGAGATAGGGAGGGGTGTAGGGGCTGGAGGAGGTTACAGAGATAGGGAGGGGTGTAGGGCTGGAGGGGGTTACAGAGATAGGGAGGGGTGTAGGGCTGGAGGGGGTTACAGAGATAGGGAGGGGTGTAGGGGCTGGAGGAGGTTACAGAGATGGGGAGGGGTGTAGGGGCTGGAGGAGGTTACAGAGATAGGGAGGGGTGTAGGGGCTGGAGGAGGTTACAGAGATAGGGAGGGGTGTAGGGCTGGAGGGGGTTACAGAGATAGGGAGGGGTGTAGGGGCTGGAGGAGGTTACAGAGATAGGGAGGGGTGTAGGGCTGGAGGGGGTTACAGAGATAGGGAGGGGTGTAGGGGCTGGAGGAGGTTACAGAGATAGGGAGGGGTGTAGGGGCTGGAGGAGGTTACAGAGATAGGGAGGGGTGTAGGGCTGGAGGAGGTTACAGAGATAGGGAGGGGTGTAGGGCTGGAGGAGGTTACAGAGATGGGGAGGGGTGTAGGGGCTGGAGGAGGTTACAGAGATAGGGAGGGGTGTAGGGGCTGGAGGAGGTTACAGAGATAGGGAGGGGTGTAGGGCTGGAGGGGGTTACAGAGATAGGGAGGGGTGTAGGGCTGGAGGGGGTTACAGAGATAGGGAGGGGTGTCGGGGCTGGAGGGGGTTACAGAGATGGGGAGGGGTGTAGGGGCTGGAGGAGGTTACAGAGATAGGGAGGGGTGTAGGGGCTGGAGGAGGTTACAGAGATAGGGAGGGGTGTAGGGCTGGAGGGGGTTACAGAGATAGGGAGTGGTGTAGGGGCTGGAGGAGGTTACAGAGATAGGGAGGGGTGTAGGGCTGGAGGGGGTTACAGAGATAGGGAGGGGTGTAGGGGCTGGAGGAGGTTACAGAGATAGGGAGGGGTGTAGGGGCTGGAGGAGGTTACAGAGATAGGGAGGGGTGTAGGGCTGGAGGGGGTTACAGAGATAGGGAGGGGTGTAGGGGCTGGAGGAGGTTACAGAGATAGGGAGGGGTGTAGAGGCTGGAGGAGGTTACAGAGATAGGGAGGGGTGTAGGGCTGGAGGAGGTTACAGAGATAGGGAGGGGTGTAGGGGCTGGAGGGGGTTACAGAGATAGGGAGGGGTGTAGGGCTGGAGGGGGTTACAGAGATAGGGAGGGGTGTAGGGGCTGGAGGAGGTTACAGAGATAGGGAGGGGTGTAGGGCTGGAGGGGGTTACAGAGATAGGGAGGGGTGTAGGGGCTGGAGGAGGTTACAGAGATAGGGAGGGGTGTAGGGGCTGGAGGAGGTTACAGAGATAGGGAGGGGTGTAGGGCTGGAGGAGGTTACAGAGATAGGGAGGGGTGTAGGGCTGGAGGAGGTTACAGAGATGGGGAGGGGTGTAGGGGCTGGAGGAGGTTACAGAGATAGGGAGGGGTGTAGGGGCTGGAGGAGGTTACAGAGATAGGGAGGGGTGTAGGGCTGGAGGGGGTTACAGAGATAGGGAGGGGTGTAGGGCTGGAGGGGGTTACAGAGATAGGGAGGGGTGTAGGGGCTGGAGGAGGTTACAGAGATGGGGAGGGGTGTAGGGGCTGGAGGAGGTTACAGAGATAGGGAGGGGTGTAGGGGCTGGAGGAGGTTACAGAGATAGGGAGGGGTGTAGGGCTGGAGGGGGTTACAGAGATAGGGAGGGGTGTAGGGGCTGGAGGAGGTTACAGAGATAGGGAGGGGTGTAGGGCTGGAGGGGGTTACAGAGATAGGGAGGGGTGTAGGGGCTGGAGGAGGTTACAGAGATAGGGAGGGGTGTAGGGGCTGGAGGAGGTTACAGAGATAGGGAGGGGTGTAGGGCTGGAGGAGGTTACAGAGATAGGGAGGGGTGTAGGGCTGGAGGAGGTTACAGAGATGGGGAGGGGTGTAGGGGCTGGAGGAGGTTACAGAGATAGGGAGGTGTGTAGGGGCTGGAGGAGGTTACAGAGATAGGGAGGGGTGTAGGGCTGGAGGGGGTTACAGAGATAGGGAGGGGTGTAGGGCTGGAGGGGGTTACAGAGATAGGGAGGGGTGTCGGGGCTGGAGGGGGTTACAGAGATGGGGAGGGGTGTAGGGGCTGGAGGAGGTTACAGAGATAGGGAGGGGTGTAGGGGCTGGAGGAGGTTACAGAGATAGGGAGGGGTGTAGGGCTGGAGGGGGTTACAGAGATAGGGAGTGGTGTAGGGGCTGGAGGAGGTTACAGAGATAGGGAGGGGTGTAGGGCTGGAGGGGGTTACAGAGATAGGGAGGGGTGTAGGGGCTGGAGGAGGTTACAGAGATAGGGAGGGGTGTAGGGGCTGGAGGAGGTTACAGAGATAGGGAGGGGTGTAGGGCTGGAGGGGGTTACAGAGATAGGGAGGGGTGTAGGGGCTGGAGGAGGTTACAGAGATAGGGAGGGGTGTAGAGGCTGGAGGAGGTTACAGAGATAGGGAGGGGTGTAGGGCTGGAGGAGGTTACAGAGATAGGGAGGGGTGTAGGGGCTGGAGGGGGTTACAGAGATAGGGAGGGGTGTAGGGCTGGAGGGGGTTACAGAGATAGGGAGGGATGTAGGGCGGGAGGAGGTTACAGAAATGGGGAGGGGTGTAGGGGCTGGAGGAGGTTATAGAGATACGGAGGGGTGTAGGGCTGGAGGAGGTTACAGAGATAGGGAGGGGTGTAGGGCTGGAGGAGGTTACAGAAATGGGGAGGGGTGTAGGGGCTGGAGGAGGTTATAGAGATAGGGAGGGGTGTAGGGCTGGAGGAGGTTACAGAGATAGGGAGGGGTGTAGGGCTGGAGGGGGTTACAGAGGTAGGGAGGGGTGTAGGGCTGGAGGAGGTTACAGAAATGGAGAGGGGTGTAGGGCTGGAGGAGGTTACAGAAATGGGGAGGGGTGTAGGGCTGGAGGAGGTTACAGAAATGGGGAGGGGTGTAGGGGCTGGGGGAGGTTACAGAGATAGGGAGGGGTGTAGGGCTGGAGGAGGTTCCAGAGATAGGGAGGGGTGTAGGGCTGGAGGGGGTTACAGAGGTAGGGAGGGGTGTAGGGCTGGAGGAGGTTACAGAAATGGGGAGGGGTGTAGGGGCTGGGGGAGGTTACAGAGATAGGGAGGGGTGTAGGGCTGGAGGAGGTTACAGAGATAGGGAGGGGTGTAGGGCTGGAGGAGGTTACAGAGATAGGGAGGGGTGTAGGGCTGGAGGAGGTTACAGAGATAGGGAGGGGTGTAGGGCTGGAGGAGGTTACAGAGATAGGGAGGGGTGTAGGGCTGGAGGAGGTTACAGAGATAGGGAGGGGTGTAGGGCTGGAGGGGGTTACAGAAATGCGGAGGGGTGTAGGGGCTGGAGGAGGTTACAGAAATGGGGAGGGGTGTAGGGCTGGAGGAGGTTACAGAAATGGGGAGGGGTGTAGGGGCTGGAGGAGGATACAGAAATGGGGAGGGGTGTAGGGGCTGGAGGAGGTTACAGAGATAGGGAGGGGTGTAGGGCTGGAGGAGGTTACAGAAATGGGGAGGGGTGTAGGGGCTGGAGGAGGTTACAGAAATGGGGAGGGGTGTAGGGCTGGAGGAGGTTACAGAAATGGGGAGGGGTGTAGGGGCTGGGGGAGGTTACAGAAATGGGGAGGGGTGTAGGGCTGGAGGAGGTTACAGAGACGGGGAGGGGTGTAGGGGCTGAAGGAGGTTACAGAAATGGGGAGGGGTGTAGGGGCTGGAGGAGGTTACAGAAATGGGGAGGGGTGTAGGGCTGGAGGAGGTTACAGAAATGGGGAGGGGTGTCGGGGCTGGGGGAGGTTACAGAAATGGGGAGGGGTGTAGGGCTGGAGGAGGTTACAGAAATGGGGAGGGGTGTAGGGGCTGGAGGGGGTTACAGAAATGGGGAGGGGTGTAGGGCTGGAGGAGGTTACAGAAATGGGGAGGGGTGTAGGGGCTGGGGGAGGTTACAGAGATAGGGAGGGGATTTGAAAACAAGGATGAGAATTTTGAAATCGAGGCGTTGCCGGACTGGGAGCCAATGTCGGTCAGCGAGCACAGGGGGGTGATGGGTGAACGGGACTGGGTGTGAGTTAGGACACAGGGCAGTGAGCACAGGGGGTGATGGGTGAACGGGACTCGGTGTCAGTTGGGACACGGGGCAGCAGAGTTTTGGATGACCTCAAGTTTACGGAGGGTGGAATGTGGGAGGCCAGCAAGGAGTGTGTTGGAATAGTCGAGTCTGGAGGTAACAAAGGCATGGATGAGGGTTTCAGCAGCGGATGAGCTGATTTAGGGGTGGAGACGGGCGATGTTACGGATGTGGAAATAGGTGGTCTTGGTGATGGCGCGGATATGTGGTCGGAAGCTCAGCTCAGGATCAAATACGGCACCAATGGTCTGGTTTAAGATCTACAGCCAATTCTGGGTGGGATTGCGGAAAAGACCTGGACAACGGTCAGGCTTGGGCTGATAAGTAGCAGGTAACATTCGCACCACAGAAGTGCCAGGCAATGACTATCTCCAACAAGCGAGAGTCTAACCACTGTCCCTTGACATTCAATGGCATTACCATCGCCGAATCCCCCACCATGAACATCCTGGGGGTCAACATTGACCAGAAACTTAACTGGACCAGCCACATAAATACTCTGTCAACAAGAGCAGGTCAGAGGCTGGGTATTCTGCGGCGAGTGTCTCACCTCCTGACTCCCCAAAGCCTTTCCACCATCTACAAGGCACAAGTAAGGAGTGTGATGGAATACTCTCCACTTGCCTGGATGAGTGCAGCTCCAACAACACTCAAGAAGCTCGACACCATCCAGGACAAAGCAGCCCGCTTGATCGGCACCTCATCTACCACCTTAAACATTCACTCCCTCCACCACCGGCGCACCGTGGCTGCAGTGTGGACCATCTACAAGATGCACTGCAGCAACTCGCCAAGGCTTCTTCGGCAGCACCTTCCAAACCCGCCACCTCTTCCACCTAGAAGGACAAGGGCAGCAGGCGCACGGGAACACCACCACCTCCAAGTTCCCCTCCAAGTCACTCACACCATCCTGACTTGGAAATATATCGGCCGATCCTTCATCGTCGCTGGGTCAAAATCCTGGAACTCCCTCCCTAACAGCACTGTGGGAGCACCTTCACCACACGGACTGCAGCGGTTCAAGAAGGCGGCTCACCACCACCTTCTCATGGCGCGACTAGGGATGGGCAATAAATGCTGGCCTTGCCAGCGACGCCCACATCCCATAAACAAATTTTTTTTTAAAGAATCAACCCTGCCCCCCCCACCCCTCCCCAGGTCTGTATAGAATATGCCAGAATGATTAACAAACAGGCCTGAATAACGAGCCGGAACATGGCAACTGGAAGCAGGATGGGCAGCGGGGGAAATACGAACACAAGAAGCGGCCGCGCTACATCAATATAGATGGCAGGGAGAGTTTGAGGTCGATGGCACGAGCTGGCAATAAACGGCAGTGCCAACTGGTACCAGCCCCGGCGCGGTGATCTCTCGGAGAGGTGGCAGCGGCAGAACTATCTGCCGGCAAGCTCGTCTCTCTTGCACTGACTTTGGTGCAGTCAATAAGGTAGATCCTCTTCCAACCAGGGAGCATAGGAACAGGAGGACCATTCAGCCCCTCCAGCCTGTTCCGCCATTCAATGAGATCACGGCTAAGCTCCACCTTAACTCCATCCACCTAGCGTGTCCTAACTCGCGGCAAGTCCCCTGACGTAAGGAAACTACTAGGCACTTGGTCTAAGCGTTAAACAAAGCTTTAATCAACTGTTTTACAACATGGAGGTCGAGTCGTGTCCTTCACTAGTTCCTGTTAAAGAATGTCCTGCGCAAGCTGGGCCCGTGCCCGAGTATTTATACTCTCCCTGGACAGCGCCACCCGCAGACCGCTCAGTATTATGAGTGATTCATGTCATCCCCGCTCACCCATCACCCCTGTTGCTCACTGACCTACAATGGCTCCCGGTCTAGCAAAGCCTCCATTTTAAAATTCTCATCCTGGTTTTCAAATCCCTCCAAGGCCTCCCCCCGACCCCACCCCTTCCCTATCTCAGTAATCTCCTCCAGTCCTACAACCCTCCTCAGCCGCCTGGGCCCCGAGCTCTGGAATTCCTTCCCCAAACCTCTCCGCCTCTCTCTCCTCCTTTAAGGCGCTCCTTAAAACCGACCTCTTTGGCCAAGCTTTTGGTCACCTGCCCTAATATTTCCTTAGCAAATCCTATGACAGTGCCTCCATTTCTTGTGATGGAGAGTCGATGGATCTAGTTCCTATCTTCTATTATGATATTTTGGGTTTCAGAACTCTGAGTTGCTAGTGGATGATAAACACTTCGAAACATTTAACTAAACAAATGGGTTACATTTCTTTAACAGTACTTTGTCATCTTCGATTTGACTCCCTTCCCTCACTTACCACTTTTAAATCAGGTCCTCATCCCAGATCTTGGCGCAGTTCCCAACCACAGCTTCTCTTTCGACTGTTGGGGATCGGGTGGGATATGTGTCGGTGCAGGCTCGATGGGCCGAAATGGCCTCTATCTGCACTGTGGGGTTTCTGTGATTTCTGTGATTCTGTGTCGGCCTTCCGTCAGGTCACCAGGGTGAAAGCGAAAGGTTCTGATGCAGGCTCTCGAAGCCGGGGAACATTAGCGCCTCTTCTCGCCTGCACAAGCTGACAAGAGTCGCTGTGTATTGCCGACATTTTCCCCGTCCTTCGTTCCCCTATCGAGTGTTGGCAGTTGACAGTATAAAACACGGCCACAACCTTTGTGGGGGATCCCGAGAGTGTAAGAAACAATGTCAGCCTGGCTCAGTGAGTCTCTGGGTCAAACACTTGTGGGCTTGATCCCCAACTCCAGGACTAGAAGCCCATTACCCAGGCTGACACATGCAAGGCTCATCTGAGGGGGCCTTTCCAATGACGCATTAAACTGAGGTCCTGCCAGGTGTGTGCAATTCGAAGAAGAGCAGGAAAGTGTTCTCATAGAAATTGACAGCACAGGAGGAGGCCATTTGGCCCATCGTGTCCGTGCCGGCCGATAAAGAGCTATCCAGCCTAATCCCACTTTCCAGCTCTTGGTCCGTTGCCCTGTCGGTTACGGCACTTCAAGCGCATATCCAAGTACTTTTAAAATGCGGTGAGGGTTTCTGCCTCGACCACCCTTTCAGGCAGTGAGTTCCAGACCCCCACCACCGTCAACTCCCCTCTAAACCGTCCACCATTTACTTTAAATCTCTGCCCCATTGGCTATTGACCTCTCTGCTAAGGGACATAGAAACACAGAAGATAGGAGCAGGAGTCGGCCATTCGGCCCCTCGAGCCTGCTCCACCATTTAATGAGATCATGGCTGATCATCCAAATTCAGTACCCTGTCCCTGCTTTCTCCCCATATCCCTTGATCCCTTTAGCCTTAAGAAATATATCCAACTCCTTCTTGAATATATTTAATGAATTGGCCTCTACTGCCTTCTGCGGTAGAGAATTCCACAGGTTCACCACTCTCTGGGTGAAGAAATTCCTCCTCATCTCTGTCCTAAATGGCTTACCCCTTATCCTTAGACTGTGACCCCTGGTTCTGGACTCCCCCGCCATCGGGAACATCCTTCCTGCATCTAGTCTGTCTAGTCCTATAATTTTCAATGAGATCCCCTCTCAATCTTCTAAACTCCAGTGAGTATAAGCCCAGTCGACCCAATCTCTCCTCATACGTCATTCCTGCCATCCCAGGTATCAGCCTGGTGAATCTTCGCTGCACTCCCTCCATGGCAAGAACATCCTTCCTCAGATAAGGCGACTAAAACTGCACACAATACTCAAGGTGTGGTCTCACCAAGGCCCTGCACAACTGCAGCAAGACATCCTTGTTCCTGTACTCGAACCCTCTCGCTACGAAGGCCAACATACCATTTGCCTTCTTAACCACCTGCATGCTTACCTTCAGCGACTTTAGGTCCTTCCTATCCACTCTATCCAGGCCCCTCGTAATTTTAGACACCTCAATTAAATCTTCCCTCCGCCTCCTCCGTTCCAAAGAAAACAACCCCAGCCGATCCAATCTTTCCTCACAGCTGAAATTCTCCAGTCCTGGCAGCATCCTCATAAATCTCCTCTGTACCCTCTCGAGTGCGATCACACAGGATTACATCGGATATACGGCACAGAATCAGGCCATTCGGCCCAACCAGTCCATGCCGGCATTTATGCTCCACTCGAGCCTCCTCCCGTCCTTCCTCATCTAAATCTATCAGCGTAACCCTCTATTCCTTTCTCCCTCATGTGTTTATCCAGCCTCCCCTTAAATACATCGATACTATTCGTCTCAACCACTCCCTGTGGTAGCGAGTTCCACATTCTCCCCACTCTCTGGGTAAAGAAGTTCCTTCTGAATTCCCTATTGGATTTCTTGGTGACTCTCTTATATTGATGGCCTCCAGTTTTGCTCTTCCCCACAAGTGGAAACACTCTCTCTGTACCTTGATGACTGATGGCGAAATGTTTGGAAGAAATGCGAGACACGGAATGGATTCCTTAGAGAGGACCCCACAGTACAACCTGAAGGATCAAACCTTCCTCGCAAACAGTGGACAACCATCGACCGCCTCAGAACCGGTCATGGTAGATGCTGCCAACTTCTCCATAGATGAAAGATTAAAGCATCCCCATCATGCGACTGTGGAGCTCCTGATCAGACCCTGGAGCACATCATTGAGCACTGCCCTCAGAGGAAATTCACAGGCAGCCTACAAGATATCCACGCTGTTACACCGGAAGCTTCGGCCTGGATATCTGACTTAGAGATTGACATTTGATTTACTTTGCTGCTACCGTACATAGAATCATAGAATGGTTACAGCACAGAAGAACAGTGTTCTCGCTCAGGCCAACATCCCCAGCATCGAAGCTCTGACCACGCTCGATCAGCTCCGATGGACGGGTCACATTATCCGCATGCCCGATACGAGACTCCCAAAACAAGCGCTCTACTCGGAGCTCCGGCACGGCAAGAGAGCCCCAGGTGGGCAGAGGAAATGCTTCAAGGACACCCTCAAAGCCTCCTTGAAAAAGTGTAACATCCCCACCGACACCTGGGAATCCCTGGCCCCAAGACTGCGCAAAGTGGAGGAGAAGCATCCGGGAAGGCGCCGAACACCTCGAGTCTCTTCGCCGGGAGCAAGCGGGAAGCCAAGCGCAGGCAGCGGGAGGCGCGCACGTCAACCCAAGCACCCCACCCCACCCACCCCCTTCAACCACCGTCTGCCCCACCTGTGACAGAGATTGTAGGTCCCGCATTGGACTCATCAGTCACCTGAGAACTCATTTGTGATGTGGAAGCGAGTCATCCTCAGTTCCGAGGGACTGCCTAAGAGAGAGAGACAGCATAGGAGGAGGCCATTCGGCCCGTCGAGCCCGTGCCGGCTCTCTGCAATAGCACTTCAGCTAGTCCCACTCCCCCGCCCTTTCCCCGGAGCCCTGAAAATTTCCTTCTTTCAGATACTTATCCAACTCCCTTTTGAAAGCTGTGATTGAGTCTGCCTCCACCATCCTTTCAGCCAGTACATTCCAGATCCTCACCACTCGCTGTGTAAAAAAATGTTTTCTTACATCGCCTTAAGTTCTTTTGCCAATCACCTTAAATCTGTGTCCTGTGGTTCTCGAACCTTCTGCCAATGGGAACAGTTTCTCCCGATCTACTCTGTCCAGACCCCTCATGATTTTGAACACCTCTATCAAATTTCCTCTCAATCTTCTCTGCTCCAAGGAGAACAACCCCAGCTTCTCCAGCCTATTAACGTAACTGAAGTCCCTCATTCCTGGAATCATTCTCGTAAATCTTTTCTGCACCCTCTCTAAGGCCTTCACATCCTTCCTAAAGTGCGGTGCCCAGAATTGGACACAATACTCCAGTTGGGGCTGAACCAGTGTTTTATACAGGTTCATCATAATTTCCACACTTTTGTACTCTATACCTCTATTCATGAAGCCCAGGATCCCGTAAGCCTTTTTAACTGCTATCTCAATCTGCCCTGCCACCTTCAACGATTTATGCACATATACCCCCAGGTCTCTCTGTTTGTGCACCCCCTTCAGGATTGTACCATTTAGTTTATATTTCCTCTCCTCATTCTTTCTACCAAAATGTATCACTTCACACTTTCCTGCGTTAAATTTCATCTGCCACGTGTCCGCCCATTTCACCAGCCAGTCTGTGTCTTCCTGAAGTCTATCACTCTCCTCCTCACTGTTCACTATATTTCCAAGTTTTGTGTCCTCTGCAAATTTTGAAATTGTGCCCTGTACACCCACGTCCAAGTCATTAATATATATCAAGAAAAGCAGTGGTCCTAGAACCAACCCCTGGGGAACACCACTGTGTACCTTCCTCCAGTCCGAAAAACAACCGTTCACCCCTACTCTCTGTTTCCTGTCACTTAGCCAATTCCGTATCCAGGCTGCCACTGTCCCTTTTATTACATGGGCTTCAACTTTGCTGGCAAGCCTATTATGTGGCACTTTGTCGAAAGCCTTTTGGAAATCCACGTACACTACGTCAACCGCATTACCCTCATCAACCCTCTCTGTTACCTCATCAAAGAACTCAATCAAGTTAGTTAAACACGATTTGCCTTTAACAAATCCGTGCTGGCTTTCCTTAATTAATCCACACTTGTCCAAGTGACTGTTCATTTTCTCCCCAATTACTGTTTCTAAAAGCTTCCCCACTACCAAGGTTAAACTAACTGGCTTGTAGTTGCTGGATTTATCTTTACACCCTTTTTTGAACAATGGTGTAACATTTGCAATTCTCCAGTCCTCTGGCACCACCCCTGTATCTAAGGAGGATTGGAATTTTATGGCCAGAAGCTCTGCAATTTCTGCCCTCAATTCCCTCAGCATCCTAGGATGCATCCCATCTGCTCCTGGTGACTTATCTACTTTAAGTACAGCCAGCCTTTCTAATACCTCCTCTTTATTAATTTTTACCCTATCAAGTATCTCTACTACCTCCTCCTTTACGATGTCTACGGCAGCATCCTCTTCCTTGGTGAAGACAGATGCAAAGTACTCATTTAGTACCTCAGCCATACACTCTGCCTCCATGCATAGGTCTCCTTTTTTGTCCCTAATCGGCCCCACCCCTCCACTTACTACCCTTTTACTATTCTCTCTATCTAACCTATCTGTTACCTTTAATATCCTGAAAACTTCAATCAGATCACCACTCAACCTTCTAAATTCTAGGGAATACAACCCTAGTTTGTGTAATGGGTGACCCTGACCCACGGCGGGCACCTGGTTCCTGTGAATGGGAAGAGGTTGGCAACGGGTGGCACTGCAGGCGGGACTCCGGCTGGCGCCCCGGTCAACATTCACCGCTACCCCCCCCGTCCTCGGCAAACCCTCGAACGCGGTTTGTGGGATCTTGCTCTGCACAAAATGGTCGCCGCACTTGGCACCCCCCCCGCCCCGGCCAAGGGGGTGACGCTGAGCCACGGTGCAGGCGCCTGGTTCCTGTTGTGAACGGCAAGAGGCTGGCAGCGGGTGGCACGGCAGGCGGGATTGCAGCTGGCGTCCCAGCCAATATTCCACCCCTCCCTCAACCGCCTGCCCTCGGGCGCGGTCTGTGGGATCTTGCTCTGCACAAAATGGCCGCCGCACTTGGCCACACGGTGACCCTGACCCACGGTGCAGGGGGCCTGGTTCCTGTGTTGGCAGTGGGTGGTTGAGAGATTATTATATGTTGGAATTAAAATGCCCTGGGGCTCCCCTCCACCTTTGTGCCAGCCAATAGACCCAGAGAAGGCCCTTGAACCATTGCCTGGAGACAGTCACCATGGTGACGGTAACTAAGCAAGCCACGTGCGGGACGCCGTCAACCGAAGCGCCGCGCGCCGATTGGTTGATCACCCACCACGTGGTCCGCCGGCCCTTGGTGCTGGCGCGCCTGCGCGCTCGCCGCAGAGCGGAGCGCGGCGATTGGTTGACCGCGCACCACGTGTCGGCTCCCGCCCCACGCTGCTGGCGCGCCTGCGCGCTCGCCACAGAGTGGCGCGCGGCCAATGGTGTGGCGCGCGGCCAATGGTGCACCACGTGCTCTCGCCCGCTTTCCCCCCCGGCCCGGGCATCATTGTGCGCCTGCGCGGTCTCCAAGGGCCGCCGCAACCAAGATGGCGGACTCGAAGCAGCTGATCCCTCCTCCCTTGGGCTCGGAGTTCTACGACCTGGAGGCGCTCAACTACTGGCAGCAGGACCGGCTCTACCAGTTGAAGGTGACGGAGTGGGAGGACCACCACCTCCGCCGCCGCTCCTCCTAATTGCACCGATAAACCTGCGCCTGGGGCCAGGTACACGCGGAGCGACCAATCAGAGCGCCGCCCCGCGTGATTGACACCTGCTCCAGCCAATTAGCATCGGGCGGGGGGCGGGACTGCTGTATTTAAAGGGGCAGGCCCCCCCCAGGAGATTTGAGATCTCTGCTCTGATTGGCCGCTTTGGGTTCAGCCAGGTGCCACCAATCCAACTCAATTAAACCAAAAAGTACCCCCTTTAAAAAAAAACAATATCATAAAACCAAAGGAAACTGAACAAATTAAATTATTTGTTCCGCAAATTCCTTCACCTTTAAAAGGAACAGGAGGAGGCCATTCGGCCCCTCGAGCCTGGTCCGCCATTCAATGAGATCATGGCTGATCTGCGACCTAACTCCATCCACCCGCCTTTGGCTCATATCCCTTGATACCTTTTGGTTAACAAAAAGCTATCAATCTCTGATTTAAAATTAACAATTGATCCAGCATCAATTGCCATTTGCGGATTCACTCCTGAAAGGTCTGGCTCTAATTTTGAGACTCTGCCCCCGCAGTCCTAGACTCCCCAACCAGCGGAAATAGTTTCTCGCTCTCTACCCTCTCAGTTCCCCTTAATATCTTGAAAACTTTGATCAGATCACCCCTTAACCTTCTAAATTCCAAGGAATACAACCCTAGTTTGTGTAATCTCTCCTCTTAATTCAACCCTTGGAGTCCGGGTATCATTCTGGTAAACCTACGCTGCACTCCCTCCAAAGCCAATATATCCTTCCTAAGGTGTGGTGCCCAGAACTGCTCACAGTGCTCCAGGTGTGGTCTAACCAGGGTTTTCTACAACTGTAGCATAACTTCTGCCCCCTTGTACTCTAGTCCTCTGGATATAAAGGCCAGCGTCCCATTAATGATCCATGTACCTGGAAACACTCCCAGGGCAGGTACAGCACGGGTTAGATACAGAGTAAAGCTCCCTCTACACTGTCCCCATCAAACACTCCCAGGGCAGGTACAGCACGGGTTAGATACAGAGTAAAGCTCCCTCTACACTGTCCCATCAGACACTCCCAGGGCAGGTACAGCACGGGTTAGATACAGAGTAAAGCTCCCCCTACACTGTCCCATCAAACACTCCCAGGGCAGGTACAGCACGGGTTAGATACAGAGTAAAGCTCCCTCTACACTGTCCCATCAAACACTCCCAGGGCAGGTACAGCACGGGTTAGATACAGAGTAAAGCTCCCTCTACACTGTCCCATCAAACACTCCCAGGGCAGGTACAGCACGGGTTAGATACAGAGTAAAGCTCCCTCTACACTCTCCCATCAAACACTCCCAGGGCAGGTACAGCACGGGTTAGATACAGAGTAAAGCTCCCTCTACACTGTCCCATCAAACACTCCCAGGGCAGGTACAGCACGGGTTAGATACAGAGTAAAGCTCCCTCTACACTGTCCCATCAAACACTCCCAGGGCAGGTACAGCACGGGTTAGATACAGAGTAAAGCTCCCTCTACACTGTCCCATCAAACACTCCCAGGGCAGGTACAGCACGGGTTAGATACAGAGTAAAGCTCCCTCTACACTGTCCCATCAAACACTCCCAGGGCAGGTACAGCACGGGTTAGATACAGAGTAAAGCTCCCTCTACACTGTCCCATCAAACACTCCCAGGGCAGGTACAGCACGGGGTTAGATACAGAGTAAAGCTCCCTCTACACTGTCCCATCAAACACTCCCAGAGCAGGTACAGCACGGGTTAGATACAGAGTAAAGCTCATTCTACACTGTCCCATCAAACACTCCCAGGGCAGGTGTGATGCGCCATCAATTACTCAAAAGACTGAAGTTGAGCGAGTAACAATCAGGCTTTTATTAACTAAAGAATGAAGGTCTAGTCTCGAGTGGTCGACCCGTCCAGAATACTAAGGGACTGGGAGGTAGTCACTTATATACCTGGAATAGTGGGAGGAGTCAGCCGAGGCATGTCCAGACCTGTACCTAGTGGAATACACATACAGACACAGACAGGTATGACAGTGGTTTACCACAAGGTGCAGCATGGGTTAGACACAGAGTAAAGCTCCCTCTACACTGTCCCATCAAACATCCCCAGGGCAGGTACAGCACGGGTTAGACACAGAGTAAAGCTCCCTCTACACTGTCCCATCAAACATTCCCAGGGCAGGTACAGCACGGGTTAGATACAGAGTAAAGCTCCCTCTACACTGTCCCCATCAAACACTTCCAGGGCAGGTACAGCACGGGTTAGATACAGAGTAAAGCTCCCTCTACACTGTCCCCATCAAACACTCCCAGGGCAGGTACAGCACGGGTTAGATACAGAGTAAAGCTCCCTCTACACTGTCCCATCAAACACTCCCAGGGCAGGTGCAGCATAGGTTAGACACAGAGTAAAGCTCCCTCTACACTGTCCCATCAAACATCCCCAGGGCAGGTACAGCACGGGTTAGACACAGAGTAAAGCTCCCTCTACACCGTCCCATCAAACATTCCCAGGGCAGGTACAGCACGGGTTAGATACAGAGTAAAGCTCCCTCTACACTGTCCCCATCAAACACTCCCAGGGCAGGTACAGCACGGGTTAGATACAGAGTAAAGCTCCCTCTACACTTTCCCATCAAACACTCCCAGGGCAGGTACAGCACGGGTTAGATACAGAGTAAAACGCTCTCTCTGCACTCAGTACTACCTGCTGTGCTGGATATCTACCCCGAGAGGTGCCGGGGGAAGGCTCTGACAATCATTAAAGACGCGAGCCACTCCAGTCACAACCTCTTCACCCTGCTCCCATCCGGTAAGAGATACCGAAGCATACGGTCTCGTACCAGCAGCTTTCGAAACAGCTTCTACCCCCAGGCCATAAGACTCATGAGCGAATAATTTATTATTATTTATTACTGTTGTTTTATTTATTATTACTGTCTTTCTATTAGTATTTTTATCATTGTTATGCCATATTTATTCCAATGTTGGGAGGACTCGTAAAAATCAACATTTCATTGTGCAGTACACACGTCTGCTGCATATATGACAAATAAAATTGAATTGAATTGAATTGAGTGAAGGCCTCGAAGGCTCAAGTCTCTGCTGTGGGACTTGAACCCACAAACCTCTGACTCGGGGCGAGAGAGCTGCCACTGAGCCACAGCTGACACTTGAGTCGGATATTGGACGTTCTGGTGTAATATGTACTTTGGAGCTCGAGTTACCAGTTTCATTGCAGTGGGGCACCTTTCCTTGTCAGTGATCCAGGGACAGACAGTTCTGGGCAGGACTACGAGATGCAGGCAGGTTAACTTTGCCCGTAATGTTTTTAATTCATTTCTGATCTGAAGTTAATGATCATTACACCTGTGTTATTTTTCTACAGATAAAAACTCGAATTGCGAACGAATATTACTTGAGGAACCATCCCGAGGTGGAGGTGCTGCTGGGAGAGTTTATGAGGTGACCAGTGCAGTTTGTAAAGAGTTAGGCCACAGCTCGAATACTGCGTGCAGTCCTGGTCACCACATTACAGGAAGGATGTGATCGCACTAGAGAGGGTGCAGAGGAGATTTACCAGGATGTTGCACCCCAGGACTGGGGAATTTAGCGATGAGGAAAGATTGGATCGGCTGGGGTTGTTTTCTTTGGAACAGAGGAGGCTGAGGGGAGATTTAATTGAGGTGTATAAAATTATGAGGGATCTAGATAAGAGTGGAGAGGAAGGACCGAATTCCCTTAGCAGTGGGGTCAATAACCAGGGGGCAGAGATTGAAAGTAATTGGTCGGAGGTTTAGAGGGGAGTTGAGGAGAACTTTTCTCACCCAGAGGGTGGTGGGGGTCTGGAACTCACTGCCTGAAAGGGTGGTCGAGGTAGAAACCCTCATCACATTTAAAAAGTACTTGGATGTGCCCTTGAAGTGCCGTAACCTACAGGGCTACGGACCGAGAGCTGGAAGGTGGGATTAGAGTGGGTAGCTCTTTGTCAGCCGGCACGGACACGACGGGCCAAATGGCCTCCTCCTGTGCCGTATATTTCCTATGATTCAATGCTTCTGGCTATTGAGGCAGTGAGCATTATTTTAGTTACAAGCTGTAATGGCTACATGTTGTGGATAACAGTTCCCGGTTGTGATTACAAAATGTAATAACAGTTCTCTGTCGCTCGCTTCAGTCTCCTGTTTATTCCGCAACTTGTAGAGCGCTTGCACGTGAGTGGATTTTATTGAAAGTGAATTTAGTTTGAATCCTTTGCACCCTTTCCTTTCCAGGTCTGTACTCCTAAAGAGACCGAAAAACATTCGGGAATTTGCTTCTGGTGAGTTATGAATCCATGGCTGCAATTTGAATTGGCTCAAATATCAATCTGAAGGAAATTGTCCTCATCTCCATGCCTGTTGTAGCAGTTAGGCACAGCACTGGTTAGATACAGAGTAAAGCTCCCTCTACACTGTCCCATCAAACACTCCCAGGGCAGGTACAGCACGGGTTAGGTACAGAGTAAAGCTCCCTCTACACTGTCCCATCAAACACTCCCAGGGCAGGTACAGCACGGGTTAGGTACAGAGTAAAGCTCCCTCTACACTGTCCCATCAAACACTCCCAGGACAGGTACAGCACGGGTTAGATACAGAGTAAAGCTCCCTCTACACTGTCCCATCAAACACTCCCAGGGCAGGTACAGCACGGGTTAGATACAGAGTAAAGCTCCCTCTGCACTGTCCCAACAAACACTCCCAGGGCAGGTACAGCACGGGTTAGATACAGAGTAAAGCTCCCTCTACACTGTCCCATCAAACACTCCCAGGGCAGGTACAGCATGGGTTAGATACAGAGTAAAGCTCCCTCTACACAGTCCCATCAAACACTCCCAGGGCAGGTACAGCACGGGTTAGATACAGAGTAAAGCTCCCCCTACACTGTCCCATCAAACACTCCCAGGGCAGGTGCAGCACGGGTTAGATACAGAGTAAAGCTCCCTCTACACTGTCCCATCAAACACTCCCAGGGCAGGTACAGCACGGGTTAGATACAGAGTAAAGCTCCCTCTACACTGTCCCCATCAAACACTCCCAGGGCAGGTACAGCACGGGTTAGATACAGAGTAAAGCTCCCTCTACACTGTCCCCATCAAACACTCCCAGAGCAGGTACAGCACGGGTTAGATACAGAGTAAAGCTCCCTCTGCAGTGGTGAGGGGGTGGTATGTGCGGTGGGGGGGGAACGGTGTCACAGCGGGATCTCACTCTCAGTGTTCTCTCACTGTCCGGCAGAATACTACACCGATGCGAAGCTGCCGGAAAAGATCCAGCGGAAGCTTCACGAGCGCGACCAAATGAAGCAGAACTGAGCATGGCGTCCTCACTGGGCAGCTGCTCGCCGGCTCTGAGCTCGACCGCACGTGAAATGTAATGCGCGACCCTCGTACGCTGGCAATCCGATAGGTGGAAACAATTAAAATGTGTGTTTGACGCGATGTGCTCAGTGAGACGAGCTTTGTGTAATGTGTCAGCTTTAACAGCAGAGGGTGAGTGAGTGAACCCCGAGCCCCGTACCCCCCCGAGCCCCGTACCCCCCCGAGCCCCGTACCCCCCCCGAGCCCCGTACTCCCCCGAGCCCCGTACCCCCCCGAGCCCCATACCCCCCCGACCCCCATACCCCCCCGAGCCCCGTACCCCCCCGAGCCCCGTACCCCCCGAGCCCCGTACCCCCCCGACCCCCGTACCCCCCCGAGCCCCGTACCCACCCCGAGCCCCGTACCCCCCCGAGCCCCGTACCCCCCGAGCCCCGTACCCCCCCGAGCCCCGTACCCCCCCGAGCCCCGTACCCCCCCGAGCCCCGTACCCACCCCGAGCCCCGTACCCCCCCGAGCCCCGTACCCCCCCCGAGCCCCGTACCCCCCCGAGCCCCGTACCCCCCCCGAGCCCCGTACCCCCCCGAGCCCCGTACCCCCCCGAGCCCCGTACCCCCCGAGCCCCGTACCCCCCCGAGCCCCGTACCCCCCCGAGCCCCGTACCCCCCCGAGCCCCGTACCCCCCCGAGCCCCGTACCCCCCCGAGCCCCGTACCCCCCCGAGCCCCGTACCCACCCCGAGCCCCGTACCCCCCCGAGCCCCGTACCCCCCCGAGCCCCGTACCCCCCCGAGCCCCGTACCCCCCCCCGAGCCCCGTACCCCCCCGAGCCCCGTACCCCCCCGAGCGCCGTACCCCCCCGAGCCCCGTACCCCCCCGAGCCCCGTACCCCCCCGAGCCCCGTACCCCCCCGAGCCCCGTACCCCCCCGAGCCCCGTACCCCCCCGAGCCCCGTACCCCCCCGAGCCCCGTACCCACCCCGAGCCCCGTACCCCCCCGAGCCCCGTACCCCCCCCGAGCCCCGTACCCCCCCGAGCCCCGTACCCCCCCCGAGCCCCGTACCCCCCCGAGCCCCGTACCCCCCCGAGCCCCGTAGCCCCCCGAGCCCCGTAGCCCCCCCGAGCCTCCCCCCCCGATACCCGAGCCCCGTACCCCCCCGAGCCCCGTACCCCCCCGAGCCCCGTACCCCCCCGAGCCCCATAGCCCCCCCGAGCCTCCCCCCCCCCCGATACCCGAGCCCCGTACCCCCCCGAGCCCCGTACCCCCCCAGCCCCGTACCCCCTGAGCCCGGTACCCCCCGAGCCCCGTACCCCCTGAGGAGCCCCGCACTCGCCCCGATCCCCGTACCCCCTCTCGCCCCGAGCCCCGTACTCGCCCCGACCCCCGTACCCACCGAGCCCCTCGCCCCGTACCTCCCCTCGCCCCATGTCCCGTCCAGAGTGCTACAAATTTAATCGCAACCAGCACACATTGACTGGGTAGGAAAGATTTGCGTTTCTCCAGCTCCTTTCACGAACTCGGGACGTCCCAAAGCGACTTACAACCAACAAAGTACTTTTTATTTGAAGTTGTAACATGGGAAACTCGAGAGCGCAGCTCCGCCCATCTCCGCGAACCATTGCGACTCCCGCTGCCTGCTCTGGTTCTCTGTAATCCTTCCCCGTGTGGGTGGGAACGGCCGTCTCGGGGGAGGCGGGGGTGTCGGTGTCGGTCCGGAGCCTCCCCCTCGTTCCCACTAGTCGAAGGAGCTCAGTTCAATGCCCAGCTGGGGGGCACAGGCCAGTTGAGCATCTTGGGCCTCACAGCTGTGGTCTCTGACTTCATGTCGGGGTGGATGATGTAGTCAGGTCGCCGGCGTTGGTTTATGGCGTGTCCGACAGCACCCGGGTTTCTTAAACGTAAAGAAAAATGCAGAGGTCACACATAGTGACGGTTAACCACACAACTCGAGCAAATAACTCGACAATAATAACTTCCCCATTTAAGGGGAAGCTGGATAAACACACGAGGGAGAAAGGAATAGAAGGATATGCTGATTGGGTGAGAGGAAGGGTGGGAGGAGGCTCGTGTGGAGCATAAACACCGGCACGGAGCAACAAGACCTGGACTGCTAAGTGGCAGGTAACATTCGCGCCACAGAAGTGCCAGGCAATGACCATCTCCAACAAGCGAGAGTCTAACCACTGCCCCGTGACATTCAATGGCATTACCATCGCCGAATCCCCCACCATCAACATTGACCAGAAACTTAACTGGACCAGCCACATAAATACTGTGGCAACAAGAGCAGGTCAGAGGCTGGGTATTCCGCGGCGAGTGTCCCACCTCCTGACTCCCCAAAGCCTTTCCACCATCTACAAGGCACAAGTCAGGAGTGTGATGGAATACTCTCCACTTGCCTGGATGAGTGCAGCTCCAACAACACTCGAGAAGCTCGACACCATCCAGGACAAAGCAGCCCGCTTGATTGGCACCACATCCACCACCTTAAACATTCACTCCCTCCACCACCGGCGCACCGTGGCTGCAGCGTGTACCATCTACAAGATGCACTGCAGCAACTCGCCAAGGCTTCTTCGGCAGCACCTCCCAAACCCGCCACCTCTTCCACCTAGAAGGACGAGGGCAGCAGGCGCATGGGGAACACCACCACCACCAAGTTCCCCTCCAAGTCACACACACCATCCTGACTTGGAAATATATCGGCCGTTCCTTCATCGTCGCTGGGTCCAAATCCTGGAACTCCCTCCCTAACAGCGCTGTGGGAGCACCTTCACCACATGGACTGCAGCGGTTCAAGAAGGCGGCTCACCACCACCTTCTCAAGGGGCGACTAGGGACGGGCAATAAACGCTGGGCCTTGCCAGCGACGCCCACATCCCAGCAATGGGTCGAATGGCCTGTTTCTGTGCTGTAAATTCTATGTCACAACCTGCATTTATATAGCGCCTTTAAAGCAGTAAAACGTCCCAAGGCGCTTCACAGGAGCGTTATCAGATAAAAATTTGACCCTGAGCCACACCAGGAGATATTAGGACATCGCTCCACCATTGGCGGCCGTGCCTTCAGCCGCCTGGGGCCCCGAGCTCTGGAATTCCCTCCCTAAACCTCTCCGCCTCTCCTCCTTTAAGACGCTCCTTAAAACCGACCTCTTTGACCCAGCTTTTGGTCGCCTGTCCTAATATCTCCTTATGTGGCTCGGTGTCAGATTCTGTCTGATAATCGCTCCTGTGAAGCGCCCTGGGACGTTTTACTACGTTAAAGGCACTATATAAATGCACGTCGTCGTTGTTGTCGTAGAGCGCGGCTTTGAAAGCCCTCGTTTCCGGGCCCGGGCCGACACTTACTCGTACGTCAGTCGGACGGCCTGACCCGGCCTCACGGTCGGGTCCTCCGGGGGATTCTCCAGCACGGCGCGCAGCTGCCTCTCGAAGAACTCCTTCCCCGCTGTCGCCGTGCCCAACATCTTGGCCACGCATTTCTTCTCTGAAAGGAGCAAAGAAGGAAAGACTTGCATTTCTCCAGCGCCTTTCACCACCTCAGGACGTCCCAAAGCGCTTCACAGCCAATGAAGTACTTTTTTGAAGCCACTGTTGTTATGTAGGAAACACGGCAACCAATGTGATAATGACCAGATAATCTGTTGTTGATTGAGTGATAAACCCTGGCTGATTTCCCCCCTCTCTCTAACCCAGGAGTCACTGGACAGTGATCAGGAGCAGGAACCCTGGCTGATCTCCCCCTCTCTCTAACCCAGGGGTCACTGGACAGTGATCAGGAGCAGTAACCCTGGCTGATTTCCCCTCTCTCTAACCCAGGGGTCACTGGACAGTGATCAGGAGCAGGAACCCTGGCTGATTTCCCCTCTCTCTAACCCAGGGGTCACTGGGCAGTGATCAGGAGCAGGAACCCTGGCTGATTTCCCCTCTCTCTAACCCAGGGGTCACTGGGCAGTGATCAGGAGCAGGAACCCTGGCTGATTTCCCCTCTCTCTAACCCAGGAGTCACTGGACAGTGATCAGGAGCAGGAACCCTGGCTGATTTCCCCTCTCTCTAACCCAGGAGTCACTGGACAGTGATCAGGAGCAGGAACCCTGGCTGATTTCCCCTCTCTCTAACCCAGGGGTCACTGGACAGTGATCAGGAGCAGGAACCCTGGCTGATCTCCCCCTCTCTCTAACCCAGGGGTCACTGGACAGTGATCAGGAGCAGGAACCCTGGCTGATTTCCACTCACTCTAACCCAGGGGTCACTGGACAGTGATCAGGAGCAGGAACCCTGGCTGATTTCCCCTCTCTCTAACCCAGGGGTCACTGGACAGTGATCAGGAGCAGGAACCCTGGCTGATTTCCCCTGTTTCTAACCCAGGGGTCACTGGACAGTGATCAGGAGCAGGAACCCTGGCTGATTTCCTCTCTCTCTAACCCAGGGGTCACTGGACAGTGATCAGGAGCAGGTACCCTGGCTGATTTCCCCTCTCTCTAACCCAGGGGTCACTGGACAGTGATCAGGAGCAGGAACCCTGGCTGATTTCCCCTCTCTCTAACCCAGGGGTCACTGGACAGTGATCAGGAGCAGGAACCCTGGCTGATTTCCCCTCTCTCTAACCCAGTGGTCACTGGGCAGTGATCAGGAGCAGGAACCCTGGCTGATTTCCCCCTCTCTCTAACCCAGGGGTCACTGGGCAGTGATCAGGAGCAGGAACCCTGGCTGATTTCCCCTCTCTCTAACCCAGGGATGCTCCAGGCACATTGGGCTGCTCGGACTCAGATGTTCTCACCCACCATGTTAAAGCAGGTCAGAGGCTGGGTATTCTGCGGCGAGTGTCTCACCTCCTGACTCCCCAAAGCCTCTCCCACCATCTACAAGGCACAAGTCAGGAGTGTGATGGAATACTCTCCACTTGCCTGGATGAGTGCAGCTCCAACAACACTCAAGAAGCTCGACACCATTCAGGATAAAGCAGCCCGCTTGATTGGCACCCCATCCACCACCTTAAGCATTCACTCCCTCCACCACCGGCGCACCGTGGCTGCAGTGTGTACCATCTACAAGATGCACTGCAGCAACTTGTCAAGGCTTCTTCGGCAGCACCTCCCAAACCCGCGACCTCTACCACCTAGAAGGACAAGGGCAGCAGGCGCATGGGAACATCACCACCTCCAAGTTCCCCTCCAAGTCACACACCATCCTGACTTGGAAATATATCAGGCCGTTCCTTCATCGTCGCTGGGTTCAAATCCTGGAACTCCCTCCCTAACAGCACTGTGGGAGCACCTTCACCACACGGACTGCAGCGGTTCAAGGCGACGGCTCACCACCACCTTCTCAAGGGCAACTTAGGAAGGGGCAATAAATGCTGGGCTTGCCAGCGACGCCCACACCCCGTAGAATGTGGGCATCGCTGGCATCCTTGATCCAACACATGTTGCCAGGGAAGGTGTGTGGGGGGAGGGAGTAGGCAGGGAGAGACGATTACAATGAAGGGGCTCGTGCGAGCGACTCTAGGGGTAGATGTGGGGACCAAGAGAGAGCGGGGCATTCGACTGGCAAATGAGAGAGTGGTAGGGGGGTGCCCGGGTGGAGGTGAGACAATACGGTGGAGGGACTGCCTCCCCCCGCCGCGCCCCGCCCCGCCTCCCTCCAGCGCAGGGCGGCAAGGCGCCTCTCCTCTGTAGACTCACCGTAGTCCGAGGCTCCGGCCAGCCACTGCCGGACGCTGCAGTCCGTCACCTTGTGCCAGTCGCCAAGGAGGTCGCTCGCCGAGCAGGAGCTCGAGCTCGAGCCTGAGCCCGCCAGCGACACCGTCCCCCGAGTGGCACAGAAGGAGGGCGTGGGCAAGCCTCGGTCCCCGGGGCGGCCACTCGTCCACGGCTCGGGATCCGGCCGCATCTTTCGCCGACGTCAATGAAACCTGGACCACCTCTCGTCGACCAGTTGGAAATGCTCAATGCCTGTTGTGAGGACGATGACACTTTTGCTGCCGAGCCAATAGCAGCCCCTCGTCGTGACATCGTAAGCTTTCAGGCTCATTGTGATGTCACAGTGACGCCATGGGCATCCTTTAAAAAACTGGTCACCCCCACCGAGACGCTGAGCGGGGAACGGATTCCACACGAACCGACCCATTCGTGAATGAAAGAAAGATCTCGCGTTTCTCCAGCGCCTTTCACCACCTCAGGACGTCCCAAAGCGCTTCACAGCCAATGAAGTACTTTTTTTGAAGTGTGGTCACTGTTGTAATGTAGGAAACGCAGCAGCCAATTTGCGCACAGCAAGCTCCCACGAACAGCAATGTGATAATGATCAGATCATCTGTTTTAGTGATGTGGGTAGCACTCTCGCCTCTGATTCACAAAGTCGTGGGTTCAAGTCCCACTCCAGATACTTGAGCACAAAATCTAGGCTGGCACTCCCCAGTGCCAGTACTGAGGGAGCACCGCATTATCGGAGGGGCATTACTGAGGGAGCGCCGCACTGTCGGACGGGCGGTACTCAGGGAGCGCCGCACTGTCGGAGGGGCGGTGCTGAGGGAGCGCCGCACTGTCGGAAGGGCGGTACTCAGGGAGCGCCGCACTGTCGGAGGGGCGGTGCTGAGGGAGCGCCGCACTGTCGGAGGGGCAGTACTGAGGAAGCGCCGCACTGTCGGAGGGGCAGTACTGAGGGAGCGCCACACTGTTGGAGGGGCAGTGCTCAGGGAGCGCCGCACTGTCGGAGGGGCATTACTGAGGGAGCGCCGCACTGTCGAAGGTGCGGTACTGAGGGAGCGCCGCACTGTCGGAGGGGCGGTACTGAGGGAGCGCCGCACTGTCGGAGGGGCGGTACTGAGGGAGAGCCGCACTGTCGGAGGGGCAGCACTGAGGGAGAGCCGCACTGTCGGAGGGGCAGTACTGAGGGAGCGCCGCACTGAGGGAGGGGCGGTACTGAGGGAGCGCCGCACTGTCGGAGGGGCAGTACTGAGGGAGCGCCGCACTGAGGGAGGGGCGGTACTGAGGGAGCGCCGCACTGTCGGAGGGGCAGTACTGAGGGAGCGCCGCACTGACGGAGGGGCAGTACTGAGGGAGCGCCGCACTGTCGGAGGGGCGGTACTGAGGGAGCGCCGCACTGTCGGAGGGGCGGTACTGAGGGAGCACCGCACTGTCGGAGGGGCGGTACTGAGGGAATGCTGCACTGTCGGAGGTGCCATCTTTCAGATGAGACGTTAAACCGAGGCCCCGTCTGCCCTCTCAGGTGGATGTAAAAGATTCCACGGCCACGATTGGAAGAAGAGCAGGGGGAGTTCTCCCCGGTGTCCTGGGGCCAATATTTATTCCTCGACCAACATCACTAAAAACAGATGATCTGGTCATTGTCACATTGCTGTTTGTGGGAGCTTGCTGTGCGCAAATTGCGGCGTTTCCCACATTACAACAGCGGCTACACTTCAAAAAGTACTTCATTGGCTGTGAAGCGCTTTGGGACGTCCGGTGGTCGTGAAAGGCGCTGGAGAAATGCAAGTCTTTCTTTCTGAAGAAGAAAGTTGGAGGGAGGGAGGAGGGAAACGCGAGAAAAACAATATCACGGCCTCTTTGTAAATGGAGCCGGGTTTGTGTACGTCACTGCATTTTTTAATTGCTATGTAGCCGCCTCAGTCGACTAAAGTTAATTCAGAATTAATTAACAGGCAGAACAGGTGGCAGCAAGAGTCACCTTCTCGCCTTGTGGGAACACAGGAACAGGAGGAGGCCATTCAGCCCCTCGAGCCTGTTACACAGGAACAGGAGGAGGCCCATTCAGCCCCCTCGAGCCTGTTACACAGGAACAGGAGGAGGTCCATTCAGCCCCTCGAGCCTGTTACACAGGAACAGGAGGAGGCCATTCAGCCCCCTCGAGCCTGTTACACAGGAACAGGAGGAGGCCATTCAGCCCCTCGAGCCTGTTACACAGGAACAGGAGGAGGCCCATTCAGCCCCTCGAGCCTGTTACATTAGGAACAGGAGGAGGCCCATTCAGCCCCTCGAGCCTGTTACACAGGAACAGGAGGAGGCCAGTCAGCCCCTCGAGCCTGTTACACAGGAACAGGAGGAGGCCCATTCAACCCCTCGAGCCTGTTACACAGGAACAGGAGGAGGCTGTTCAGTCCCTCGAGCCTGTTACACAGGAACAGGAGGAGGCCCATTCAGTCCCTCGAGCCTGTTACACAGGAACAGGAGGAGGCCATTCAGCCCCCTCGAGCCTGTTACACAGGAACAGGAGGAGGCCCATTCAGCCCCTCGAGCCTATTACACAGGAACAGGAGGAGGCTATTCAGCCCCTCGAGCCTATTACACAGGAACAGGAGGAGGCCATTCAGCCCCTCGAGCCTATTACACAGGAACAGGAGGAGGCCCATTCAGCCCCTCGAGCCTATTACACAGGAACAGGAGGAGGCCATTCAGCCCCCTCGAGCCTGTTACACAGGAACAGGAGGAGGCCATTCAGCCCCTCGAGCCTGCTACACAGGAACAGGAGGAGGCCCATTCAGCCCCTCGAGCCTGTTACACAGGAACAGGAGGAGGCCCATTCAGCCCCTCGAGCCTGTTACACAGGAACAGGAGGAGGCCATTCAGCCCCTCGAGCCTGTTACACAGGAACAGGAGGAGGCCATTCAGCCCCTCGAGCCTGTTACATTAGGAACAGGAGGAGGCCCATTCAGCCCCTCCAGCCTGTTACATAGGAACTGGAGGAGGCCCATTCAGCCCATCGAGCCTATTACACAGGAACAGGAGGAGGTCATCCAGCCCCTCGAGCCTGTTACATTAGGAACAGGAGCAGCCCATTCAGCCCCTCGAGCCTGTTACATTAGGAACAGGAGGAGGCCATTCAGCCCCTCGAGCCTGTTACACAGGAACAGGAGGAGGCCTATTCAGCCCCTCGAGCCTGTTACAGTAGGATCAGGAGGAGGCTATTCAGCCCCTCGAGCCTGTTACATTAGGAACAGGAGCAGCCCATTCAGCCCCTCGAGCCTGTTACATTAGGAACAGGAGGAGGCCATTCAGCCCCTCGAGCCTGTTACACAGGAACAGGAAGAGGCCATTCAGCCCCTCGAGCCTGTCACATTAGGAACAGGAGGAGGCCGTTCAGTCCCTCAAGCCTGTTGCACAAGAACAGGAGGAGGCCCATTCAGCCCCTCGAGCCTGTTACATTAGGAACAGGAGGAGGCCCATTCAGCCCCTCGAGCCTGTTACATAGGAACAGGAGGAGGCCCATTCTGCCCCTCGATCCTGTTACACAAGAACAGGATGAGGCCATTCAGCCCCTCGAGCCTGTTACATAGGAACAGGAGGAGCCCATTCAGTCCCTCGAGCCTGTTACACAGGAACAGGAGGAGGCCATTCAGCCCCCTCGAGCCTGTTACACAGGAACAGGAGGAGGCCCATTCAGCCGCTCGAGCCTATTACACAGGAACAGGAGGAGGCTATTCAGCCCCTCGAGCCTATTACACAGGAACAGGAGGAGGCCATTCAGCCCCTCGAGCCTATTACACAGGAACAGGAGGAGGCCCATTCAGCCCCTCGAGCCTATTACACAGGAACAGGAGGAGGCCATTCAGCCCCCTCGAGCCTGTTACACAGGAACAGGAGGAGGCCAGTCAGCCCCTCGAGCCTGTTACACAGGAACAGGAGGAGGCCCATTCAGCCCCTCGAGCCTGTTACACAGGAACAGGAGGAGGCCATTCAGCCCCTCGAGCCTGTTACACAGGAACAGGAGGAGGCCATTCAGCCCCTCGAGCCTGTTACATTAGGAACAGGAGGAGGCCCATTCAGCCCCTCCAGCCTGTTACATAGGAACAGGAGCAGCCCATTCAGCCCCTCGAGCCTGTTACACAGGAACAGGAGGAGGCCTATTCAGCCCCTCGAGCCTGTTACAGTAGGATCAGGAGGAGGCTATTCAGCCCCTCGAGCCTGTTACATTAGGAACAGGAGCAGCCCATTCAGCCCCTCGAGCCTGTTACATTAGGAACAGGAGGAGGCCATTCAGCCCCTCGAGCCTGTTACACAGGAACAGGAAGAGGCCATTCAGCCCCTCGAGCCTGTCACATCAGGAACAGGAGGAGGCCGTTCAGTCCCTCAAGCCTGTTGCACAGGAACAGGAGGAGGCCCATTCAGCCCCTCGAGCCTGTTACATTAGGAACAGGAGGAGGCCCATTCAGCCCCTCGAGCCTGTTACACAGGAACAGGAGGAGGCCAGTCAGCCCCTCGAGCCTGTTACATAGGAACAGGAGGAGGCCCATTCAGCCCCTAGATCCTGTTACACAAGAACAGGATGAGGCCATTCAGCCCCTCGAGCCTGTTACACAGGAACAGGAGGAGGTCATTCAGCCCCTCAAGTCTGTTACACAGGAACAGGAGGAGGCCCATTCAGCCCCTCGAGCCTGTTACACAGGAACAGGAGGAGGCCATTCAGCCCCTCGAGCCTGTTACATAGGAACAGGAGGAGGCCATTCAGCCCCTCGAGCCTGTTACATAGGAACAGGAGGAGGCCCATTCTGCCCCTCGATCCTGTTACACAAGAACAGGATGAGGCCATTCAGCCCCTCGAGCCTGTTACATAGGAACAGGAGGAGCCCATTCAGCCCCCTCCAGCCTGTTACACAGGAACAGGAGGAGCCCATTCAGCCCCTCGAGCCTGTTACATCGGAACAGGAGGCGGCCATTCAGCCCCTCGAGCCTGTTACACAGGAACAGGAGGAGGCCATTCAGCCCCCTCGAGCCTGTTACACAGGAACAGGAGGAGCCCATTCAGCCCCTCGAGCCTGTTACATAGGAACAGGAGGCGGCCATTCAGCCCCTCGAGCCTGTTACACAGGAACAGGAGGAGGCCCATTCAGCCCCTCGAGCCTGTTACACAGGAACAGGAGGAGGCCAGTCAGCCCCTCGAACCTGTTACACAGGAACAGGAGGAGGCCATTCAGCCCCTCGAGCCTGTTACACAGGAACAGGAGGAGGCCCATTCAGCCCCTCGAGCCTGTTACACAGGAACAGGAGGAGGCCATTCAGCCCCCTCGAGCCTGTTACACAGGAACAGGAGGAGGCCAGTCAGCCCCCCGAACCTGTTACACAGGAACAGGAGGAGGCCATTCAGCCCCTCGAGCCTGTTACACAGGAACAGGAGGAGGCCCATTCAGCCCCTCGAGTCTGTTACACAGGAACACGAGGAGGCCATTCAGCTCCTCGAGCCTGTTACACAGGAACAGGAGGAGGCCCATTCAGCCCCACGAGCCTGTTACACAGGAACAGGAGGAGGCCATTCAGCCCCTCGAACCTATTACACAGGAACAGGAGGAGGCCCATTCAGCCCCTTCAGCTTGTTACACAGGAACAGGAGGAGGCCCATTCAGCCCCTCGAGCCTGTTACACAGGAACCGGAGGAGGCCCATTCAGCCCCTCGAGCCTGTTACACAGGAACAGGAGGAGGCCCATTCAGCCCCTCGAGCCTGTTACACAGGAGGAGGCCATTCAGCCCCCTCGAGCCTGTTACACAGGAACAGGAGGAGGCCATTCAGCCCCCTCGAGCTTGTTACACAGGAACAGGAGGAGGCCCATTCAGCCCCTCGAGCCTGTTACACAGGAACAGGAGGAGGCCCATTCAGCCCCTCGAGCCTGTTACACAGGAACAGGAGGAGGCCCGTTCAGCCCCTCGAGCCTGTTACACAGGAACAGGAGGAGGCCATTCAGCCCCCTTGAGCCTGTTACACAGGAACAGGAGGAGGCCATTCAGCCCCTCGAGCCTGTTACACAGGAACTGGAGGAGGCCAGTCAGCCCCTCGAGCCTGTTACACAGGAACAGGAGGAGGCCCATTCAGCCCCTCGAGCCTGTTACACAGGAACAGGAGGAGGCCCATTCAGCCCCTCGAGCCTGTTACACAGGAACAGGAGGAGGCCATTCAGCCCCCTCGAGCCTGTTACACAGGAACAGGAGGAGGCTGTTCAGTCCCTCGAGCCTGTTACACAGGAACAGGAGGAGCCCCATTCAGCCCCTCGAGCCTGTTACACAGGAACAGGAGGAGGCCCATTCAGCCCCTCCAGCCTGTTACATAGGAACTGGAGGAGGCCCATTCAGCCCATCGAGCCTATTACACAGGAACAGGAGGAGGTCATCCAGCCCCTCGAGCCTGTTACATTAGGAACAGGAGCAGCCCATTCAGCCCCTCGAGCCTGTTACATTAGGAACAGGAGGAGGCCATTCAGCCCCTCGAGCCTGTTACACAGGAACAGGAGGAGGCCTATTCAGCCCCTCGAGCCTGTTACAGTAGGATCAGGAGGAGGCTATTCAGCCCCTCGAGCCTGTTACATTAGGAACAGGAGCAGCCCATTCAGCCCCTCGAGCCTGTTACATTAGGAACAGGAGGAGGCCATTCAGCCCCTCGAGCCTGTTACACAGGAACAGGAAGAGGCCATTCAGCCCCTCGAGCCTGTCACATTAGGAACAGGAGGAGGCCGTTCAGTCCCTCAAGCCTGTTGCACAAGAACAGGAGGAGGCCCATTCAGCCCCTCGAGCCTGTTACATTATGAACAGGAGGAGGCCCATTCAGCCCCTCGAGCCTGTTACATAGGAACAGGAGGAGGCCCATTCTGCCCCTCAATCCTGTTACACAAGAACAGGATGAGGCCATTCAGCCCCTCGAGCCTGTTACATAGGAACAGGAGGAGCCCATTCAGTCCCTCGAGCCTGTTACACAGGAACAGGAGGAGGCCATTCAGCCCCCTCGAGCCTGTTACACAGGAACAGGAGGAGGCCCATTCAGCCCCTCGAGCCTATTACACAGGAACAGGAGGAGGCTATTCAGCCCCTCGAGCCTATTACACAGGAACAGGAGGAGGCCATTCAGCCCCTCGAGCCTATTACACAGGAACAGGAGGAGGCCCATTCAGCCCCTCGAGCCTATTACACAGGAACAGGAGGAGGCCATTCAGCCCCCTCGAGCCTGTTACACAGGAACAGGAGGAGGCCAGTCAGCCCCTCGAGCCTGTTACACAGGAACAGGAGGAGGCCCATTCAGCCCCTCGAGCCTGTTACACAGGAACAGGAGGAGGCCATTCAGCCCCTCGAGCCTGTTACACAGGAACAGGAGGAGGCCATTCAGCCCCTCGAGCCTGTTACATTAGGAACAGGAGGAGGCCCATTCAGCCCCTCCAGCCTGTTACATAGGAACAGGAGCAGCCCATTCAGCCCCTCGAGCCTGTTACACAGGAACAGGAGGAGGCCTATTCAGCCCCTCGAGCCTGTTACAGTAGGATCAGGAGGAGGCTATTCAGCCCCTCGAGCCTGTTACATTAGGAACAGGAGCAGCCCATTCAGCCCCTCGAGCCTGTTACATTAGGAACAGGAGGAGGCCATTCAGCCCCTCGAGCCTGTTACACAGGAAGAGGAAGAGGCCATTCAGCCCCTCGAGCCTGTCACATCAGGAACAGGAGGAGGCCGTTCAGTCCCTCAAGCCTGTTGCACAGGAACAGGAGGAGGCCCATTCAGCCCCTCGAGCCTGTTACATTAGGAACAGGAGGAGGCCCATTCAGCCCCTCGAGCCTGTTACACAGGAACAGGAGGAGGCCAGTCAGCCCCTCGAGCCTGTTACATAGGAACAGGAGGAGGCCCATTCAGCCCCTCGATCCTGTTACACAAGAACAGGATGAGGCCATTCAGCCCCTCGAGCCTGTTACACAGGAACAGGAGGAGGTCATTCAGCCCCTCAAGTCTGTTACACAGGAACAGGAGGAGGCCCATTCAGCCCCTCGAGCCTGTTACACAGGAACAGGAGGAGGCCATTCAGCCCCTCGAGCCTGTTACATAGGAACAGGAGGAGGCCATTCAGCCCCTCGAGCCTGTTACATAGGAACAGGAGGAGGCCCATTCTGCCCCTCGATCCTGTTACACAAGAACAGGATGAGGCCATTCAGCCCCTCGAGCCTGTTACATAGGAACAGGAGGAGCCCATTCAGCCCCCTCCAGCCTGTTACACAGGAACAGGAGGAGCCCATTCAGCCCCTCGAGCCTGTTACATCGGAACAGGAGGCGGCCATTCAGCCCCTCGAGCCTGTTACACAGGAACAGGAGGAGGCCATTCAGCCCCCTCGAGCCTGTTACACAGGAACAGGAGGAGCCCATTCAGCCCCTCGAGCCTGTTACATAGGAACAGGAGGCGGCCATTCAGCCCCTCGAGCCTGTTACACAGGAACAGGAGGAGGCCCATTCAGCCCCTCGAGCCTGTTACACAGGAACAGGAGGAGGCCAGTCAGCCCCTCGAACCTGTTACACAGGAACAGGAGGAGGCCATTCAGCCCCTCGAGCCTGTTACACAGGAACAGGAGGAGGCCCATTCAGCCCCTCGAGCCTGTTACACAGGAACAGGAGGAGGCCATTCAGCCCCCTCGAGCCTGTTACATAGGAACAGGAGGAGGCCAGTCAGCCCCCCGAACCTGTTACACAGGAACAGGAGGAGGCCATTCAGCCCCTCGAGCCTGTTACACAGGAACAGGAGGAGGCCCATTCAGCCCCTCGAGTCTGTTACACAGGAACACGAGGAGGCCATTCAGCTCCTCGAGCCTGTTACACAGGAACAGGAGGAGGCCCATTCAGCCCCACGAGCCTGTTACACAGGAACAGGAGGAGGCCATTCAGCCCCTCGAACCTATTACACAGGAACAGGAGGAGGCCCATTCAGCCCCTTCAGCTTGTTACACAGGAACAGGAGGAGGCCCATTCAGCCCCTCGAGCCTGTTACACAGGAACCGGAGGAGGCCCATTCAGCCCCTCGAGCCTGTTACACAGGAACAGGAGGAGGCCCATTCAGCCCCTCGAGCCTGTTACACAGGAGGAGGCCATTCAGCCCCCTCGAGCCTGTTACACAGGAACAGGAGGAGGCCATTCAGCCCCCTCGAGCTTGTTACACAGGAACAGGAGGAGGCCCATTCAGCCCCTCGAGCCTGTTACACAGGAACAGGAGGAGGCCCATTCAGCCCCTCGAGCCTGTTACACAGGAACAGGAGGAGGCCCGTTCAGCCCCTCGAGCCTGTTACACAGGAACAGGAGGAGGCCATTCAGCCCCCTTGAGCCTGTTACACAGGAACAGGAGGAGGCCATTCAGCCCCTCGAGCCTGTTACACAGGAACTGGAGGAGGCCAGTCAGCCCCTCGAGCCTGTTACACAGGAACAGGAGGAGGCCCATTCAGCCCCTCGAGCCTGTTACACAGGAACAGGAGGAGGCCCATTCAGCCCCTCGAGCCTGTTACACAGGAACAGGAGGAGGCCATTCAGCCCCCTCGAGCCTGTTACACAGGAACAGGAGGAGGCTGTTCAGTCCCTCGAGCCTGTTACACAGGAACAGGAGGAGCCCCATTCAGCCCCTCGAGCCTGTTACACAGGAACAGGAGGAGGCCATTCAACCCCTCGAGCCTGTTACATTAGGAACAGGAGGAGGCCCATTCAGCCCCTCCAGCCTGTTACATAGGAACAGGAGGAGGCCCATTCAGCCCATCGAGCCTATTACACAGGAACAGGAGGAGGTCATCCAGCCCCTCGAGCCTGTTACATTAGGATCAGGAGGAGGCTATTCAGCCCCTTGAGCCTGTTACATTAGGAACAGGAGCAGCCCATTCAGCCCCTCGAGCCTGTTACATTAGGAACAGGAGGAGGCCATTCAGCCCCTCGAGCCTGTCACATTAGGAACAGGAGGAGGCCGTTCAGTCCCTCAAGCCTGTTACACAGGAACAGGAGGAGGCCCATTCAGCCCCGCGAGCCTGTTACGCAGGAACAGGAGGAGGCTCATTCAGTCCCTCGAGCCTGTTACATTAGGAACAGGAGGAGGCCATTCAGCCCCTCGAGCCTGTTACGCAGGAACAGGAGGAGGCTCATTCAGTCCCTCGAACCTGTTACATTAGGAACAGGAGGAGGCCCATTCAGCCCCTCGAGCCTGTTACACAAGAACAGGATGAGGCCATTCAGCCCCTCGAGCCTGTTACATTAGGGACAGGAGGAGGCCCATTCAGCCCCTCCAGCCTGTTACATAGGAACAGGAGGAGGCCATTCAGCCCCTCGAGCCTGTTACACAGGAACAGGAGGAGGTCATTCAGCCCCTCAGGCCTGTTACACAGGAACAGGAGGAGGCCCATTCAGCCCCTCGAGCCTGTTACACAGGAACAGGAGGAGGCCATTCAGCCCCTCGAGCCTGTTACATTAGGGACAGGAGGAGGCCCATTCAGCCCCTCCAGCCTGTTACATAGGAACAGGAGGAGGCCATTCAGCCCCTCGAGCCTGTTACATAGGAACAGGAGGAGGCCCATTCTGCCCCTCGATCCTGTTGCACAAGAACAGGATGAGGCCATTCAGCCCCTCGAGCCTGTTACATTGGAACAGGAGGAGCCCATTCAGCCCCCTCCAGCCTGTTACATAGGAACAGGAGGAGGCCCATTCTGCCCCTCGATCCTGTTACACAAGAACAGGATGAGGCCATTCTGCCCCTCGAGCCTGTTACATAGGAACAGGAGGAGCCCATTCAGCCCCTCGAGCCTGTTACACAGGAACAGGAGGAGGCCATTCAGCCCCTCGAGCCTGTTACACAGGAACAGGAGGAGCCCATTCAGCCCCTCGAGCCTGTTACATAGGAACAGGAGGCGGCCATTCAGCCCCTCGAGCCTGTTACACAGGAACAGGAGGAGGCCCATTCAGCCCCTTGAGCCTGTTACACAGGAACAGGAGGAGGCCAGTCAGCCCCTCGAACCTGTTACACAGGAACAGGAGGAGGCCATTCAGCCCCTCGAGCCTGTTACACAGGAACAGGAGGAGGCCCATTCAGCCCCTCGAGCCTGTTACACAGGAACAGGAGGAGGCCATTCAGCCCCCTCGAGCCTGTTACACAGGAACAGGAGGAGGCCAGTCAGCCCCTCGAACCTGTTACACAGGAACAGGAGGAGGCCATTCAGCCCCTCGAGCCTGTTACATAGGAACAGGAGGAGCCCATTCAGCCCCTCGAGCCTGTTACATAGGAACAGGAGGCGGCCATTCAGCCCCTCGAGCCTGTTACACAGGAACAGGAGGAGGCCATTCAGCCCCCTCGAGCCTGTTACACAGGAACAGGAGGAGCCCATTCAGCCCCTCGAGCTTGTTACATAGGAACAGGAGGCGGCCATTCAGCCCCTCGAGCCTGTTACACAGGAACAGGAGGAGGCCCATTCAGCCCCTTGAGCCTGTTACACAGGAACAGGAGGAGGCCAGTCAGCCCCTCGAACCTGTTACACAGGAACAGGAGGAGGCCATTCAGCCCCTCGAGCCTGTTACACAGGAACAGGAGGGGGCCCATTCAGCCCCTCGAGCCTGTTACACAGGAACAGGAGGAGGCCATTCAGCCCCCTCGAGCCTGTTACACAGGAACAGGAGGAGGCCAGTCAGCCCCTCGAACCTGTTACACAGGAACAGGAGGAGGCCATTCAGCCCCTCGAGCCTGTTACACAGGAACAGGAGGAGGCCCATTCAGCCCCACGAGCCTGTTACACAGGAACAGGAGGAGGCCATTCAGCCCCTCGAGCCTATTACACAGGAACAGGAGGAGGCCCATTCAGCCCCTTCAGCTTGTTACACAGGAACAGGAGGAGGCCCATTCAGTCCCTCGAGCCTGTTACACAGGAACAGGAGGAGGCCCATTCAGCCCCTCGAGCCTGTTACACAGGAACAGGAGGAGGCCCATTCAGCCCCTCGAGCCTGTTACACAGGAACAGGAGGAGGCCCATTCAGCCCCTCGAGCCTGTTACACAGGAGGAGGCCATTCAGCCCCCTCGAGCCTGTTACACAGGAACAGGAGGAGGCCATTCAGCCCCCTCGAGCCTGTTACACAGGAACAGGAGGAGGCCCATTCAGCCCCTCGAGCCTGTTACACAGGAACAGGAGGAGGCCCATTCAGCCCCTCGAGCCTGTTACACAGGAACAGGAGGAGGCCATTCAGCCCCTCGAGCCTGTTACACAGGAACAGGAGGAGGTCATTCAGCCCCTCAAGTCTGTTACACAGGAACAGGAGGAGGCCCATTCAGCCCCTCGAGCCTGTTACACAGGAACAGGAGGAGGCCATTCAGCCCCTCGAGCCTGTTACATAGGAACAGGAGGAGGCCATTCAGCCCCTCGAGCCTGTTACATAGGAACAGGAGGAGGCCCATTCTGCCCCTCGATCCTGTTACACAAGAACAGGATGAGGCCATTCAGCCCCTCGAGCCTGTTACATAGGAACAGGAGGAGCCCATTCAGCCCCCTCCAGCCTGTTACACAGGAACAGGAGGAGCCCATTCAGCCCCTCGAGCCTGTTACATCGGAACAGGAGGCGGCCATTCAGCCCCTCGAGCCTGTTACACAGGAACAGGAGGAGGCCATTCAGCCCCCTCGAGCCTGTTACACAGGAACAGGAGGAGCCCATTCAGCCCCTCGAGCCTGTTACATAGGAACAGGAGGCGGCCATTCAGCCCCTCGAGCCTGTTACACAGGAACAGGAGGAGGCCCATTCAGCCCCTCGAGCCTGTTACACAGGAACAGGAGGAGGCCAGTCAGCCCCTCGAACCTGTTACACAGGAACAGGAGGAGGCCATTCAGCCCCTCGAGCCTGTTACACAGGAACAGGAGGAGGCCCATTCAGCCCCTCGAGCCTGTTACACAGGAACAGGAGGAGGCCATTCAGCCCCCTCGAGCCTGTTACACAGGAACAGGAGGAGGCCAGTCAGCCCCCCGAACCTGTTACACAGGAACAGGAGGAGGCCATTCAGCCCCTCGAGCCTGTTACACAGGAACAGGAGGAGGCCCATTCAGCCCCTCGAGTCTGTTACACAGGAACACGAGGAGGCCATTCAGCTCCTCGAGCCTGTTACACAGGAACAGGAGGAGGCCCATTCAGCCCCACGAGCCTGTTACACAGGAACAGGAGGAGGCCATTCAGCCCCTCGAACCTATTACACAGGAACAGGAGGAGGCCCATTCAGCCCCTTCAGCTTGTTACACAGGAACAGGAGGAGGCCCATTCAGCCCCTCGAGCCTGTTACACAGGAACCGGAGGAGGCCCATTCAGCCCCTCGAGCCTGTTACACAGGAACAGGAGGAGGCCCATTCAGCCCCTCGAGCCTGTTACACAGGAGGAGGCCATTCAGCCCCCTCGAGCCTGTTACACAGGAACAGGAGGAGGCCATTCAGCCCCCTCGAGCTTGTTACACAGGAACAGGAGGAGGCCCATTCAGCCCCTCGAGCCTGTTACACAGGAACAGGAGGAGGCCCATTCAGCCCCTCGAGCCTGTTACACAGGAACAGGAGGAGGCCCGTTCAGCCCCTCGAGCCTGTTACACAGGAACAGGAGGAGGCCATTCAGCCCCCTTGAGCCTGTTACACAGGAACAGGAGGAGGCCATTCAGCCCCTCGAGCCTGTTACACAGGAACTGGAGGAGGCCAGTCAGCCCCTCGAGCCTGTTACACAGGAACAGGAGGAGGCCCATTCAGCCCCTCGAGCCTGTTACACAGGAACAGGAGGAGGCCCATTCAGCCCCTCGAGCCTGTTACACAGGAACAGGAGGAGGCCATTCAGCCCCCTCGAGCCTGTTACACAGGAACAGGAGGAGGCTGTTCAGCCCCTCGAGCCTGTTACACAGGAACAGGAGGAGCCCCATTCAGCCCCTCGAGCCTGTTACACAGGAACAGGAGGAGGCCCATTCAGCCCCTCCAGCCTGTTACATAGGAACTGGAGGAGGCCCATTCAGCCCATCGAGCCTATTACACAGGAACAGGAGGAGGTCATCCAGCCCCTCGAGCCTGTTACATTAGGAACAGGAGCAGCCCATTCAGCCCCTCGAGCCTGTTACATTAGGAACAGGAGGAGGCCATTCAGCCCCTCGAGCCTGTTACACAGGAACAGGAGGAGGCCTATTCAGCCCCTCGAGCCTGTTACAGTAGGATCAGGAGGAGGCTATTCAGCCCCTCGAGCCTGTTACATTAGGAACAGGAGCAGCCCATTCAGCCCCTCGAGCCTGTTACATTAGGAACAGGAGGAGGCCATTCAGCCCCTCGAGCCTGTTACACAGGAACAGGAAGAGGCCATTCAGCCCCTCGAGCCTGTCACATTAGGAACAGGAGGAGGCCGTTCAGTCCCTCAAGCCTGTTGCACAAGAACAGGAGGAGGCCCATTCAGCCCCTCGAGCCTGTTACATTAGGAACAGGAGGAGGCCCATTCAGCCCCTCGAGCCTGTTACATAGGAACAGGAGGAGGCCCATTCTGCCCCTCGATCCTGTTACACAAGAACAGGATGAGGCCATTCAGCCCCTCGAGCCTGTTACATAGGAACAGGAGGAGCCCATTCAGTCCCTCGAGCCTGTTACACAGGAACAGGAGGAGGCCATTCAGCCCCCTCGAGCCTGTTACACAGGAACAGGAGGAGTCCCATTCAGCCCCTCGAGCCTATTACACAGGAACAGGAGGAGGCTATTCAGCCCCTCGAGCCTATTACACAGGAACAGGAGGAGACCATTCAGCCCCTCGAGCCTATTACACAGGAACAGGAGGAGGCCCATTCAGCCCCTCGAGCCTATTACACAGGAACAGGAGGAGGCCATTCAGCCCCGTCGAGCCTGTTACACAGGAACAGGAGGAGGCCAGTCAGCCCCTCGAGCCTGTTACACAGGAACAGGAGGAGGCCCATTCAGCCCCTCGAGCCTGTTACACAGGAACAGGAGGAGGCCATTCAGCCCCTCGAGCCTGTTACACAGGAACAGGAGGAGGCCATTCAGCCCCTCGAGCCTGTTACATTAGGAACAGGAGGAGGCCCATTCAGCCCCTCCAGCCTGTTACATAGGAACAGGAGCAGCCCATTCAGCCCCTCGAGCCTGTTACACAGGAACAGGAGGAGGCCTATTCAGCCCCTCGAGCCTGTTACAGTAGGATCAGGAGGAGGCTATTCAGCCCCTCGAGCCTGTTACATTAGGAACAGGAGCAGCCCATTCAGCCCCTCGAGCCTGTTACATTAGGAACAGGAGGAGGCCATTCAGCCCCTCGAGCCTGTTACACAGGAACAGGAAGAGGCCATTCAGCCCCTCGAGGCTGTCACATCAGGAACAGGAGGAGGCCGTTCAGTCCCTCAAGCCTGTTGCACAGGAACAGGAGGAGGCCCATTCAGCCCCTCGAGCCTGTTACATTAGGAACAGGAGGAGGCCCATTCAGCCCCTCGAGCCTGTTACACAGGAACAGGAGGAGGCCAGTCAGCCCCTCGAGCCTGTTACATAGGAACAGGAGGAGGCCCATTCAGCCCCTCGATCCTGTTACACAAGAACAGGATGAGGCCATTCAGCCCCTCGAGCCTGTTACACAGGAACAGGAGGAGGTCATTCAGCCCCTCAAGTCTGTTACACAGGAACAGGAGGAGGCCCATTCAGCCCCTCGAGCCTGTTACACAGGAACAGGAGGAGGCCATTCAGCCCCTCGAGCCTGTTACATAGGAACAGGAGGAGGCCATTCAGCCCCTCGAGCCTGTTACATAGGAACAGGAGGAGGCCCATTCTGCCCCTCGATCCTGTTACACAAGAACAGGATGAGGCCATTCAGCCCCTCGAGCCTGTTACATAGGAACAGGAGGAGCCCATTCAGCCCCCTCCAGCCTGTTACACAGGAACAGGAGGAGCCCATTCAGCCCCTCGAGCCTGTTACATCGGAACAGGAGGCGGCCATTCAGCCCCTCGAGCCTGTTACACAGGAACAGGAGGAGGCCATTCAGCCCCCTCGAGCCTGTTACACAGGAACAGGAGGAGCCCATTCAGCCCCTCGAGCCTGTTACATAGGAACCATCGCGTACCAGACAGGCCCTCCATTCAGCCCCGAGCCTGTTCACAGGAACAGAGAGCCATTCAGCCTCGACAGTTACACAGGACCCTCGAGCCAGTCAGCCCCTCGACCTGTTCAGGAGAGGAGGCCAGTCAGCCCCTCGAACCTGTTACACAGGAACAGGAGGAGGCCATTCAGCCCCTCGAGCCTGTTACACAGGAACAGGAGGAGGCCCATTCAGCCCCCTCGAGCCTGTTACACAGGAACAGGAGGAGGCCATTCAGCCCCCTCGAGCCCTGTTACATCAGGAACAGGAGGAGGCCAGTCAGCCCCTCGAACCTGTTACACAGGAACAGGAGGAGGCCCATTCAGCCCCTCGAGCCTGTTACACAGGAACAGGAGGAGGCCCATTCAGCCCCTCGAGTCCTGTTACACAGGAACACGAGGAGGCCCATTCAGCCCCCCTCCAACGAGAGGGCCCATCAGCCCCGAGCCTGTTACACAGGAACAGGAGGAGGCCATTCAGCCCCTCGAACCTATTACACAGGAACAGGAGGAGGCCCATTCAGCCCCTTCAGCTTGTTACACAGGAACAGGAGGAGGCCCATTCAGCCCCTCGAGCCTGTTACACAGGAACCGGAGGAGGCCCATTCAGCTCCTCGAGCCTGTTACACAGGAACAGGAGGAGGCCCATTCAGCCCCTCGAGCCTGTTACACAGGAGGAGGCCATTCAGCCCCCTCGAGCCTGTTACACAGGAACAGGAGGAGGCCATTCAGCCCCCTCGAGCTTGTTACACAGGAACAGGAGGAGGCCCATTCAGCCCCTCGAGCCTGTTACACAGGAACAGGAGGAGGCCCATTCAGCCCCTCGAGCCTGTTACACAGGAACAGGAGGAGGCCCGTTCAGCCCCTCGAGCCTGTTACACAGGAACAGGAGGAGGCCATTCAGCCCCCTTGAGCCTGTTACACAGGAACAGGAGGAGGCCATTCAGCCCCTCGAGCCTGTTACACAGGAACTGGAGGAGGCCAGTCAGCCCCTCGAGCCTGTTACACAGGAACAGGAGGAGGCCCATTCAGCCCCTCGAGCCTGTTACACAGGAACAGGAGGAGGCCCATTCAGCCCCTCGAGCCTGTTACACAGGAACAGGAGGAGGCCATTCAGCCCCCTCGAGCCTGTTACACAGGAACAGGAGGAGGCTGTTCAGTCCCTCGAGCCTGTTACACAGGAACAGGAGGAGCCCCATTCAGCCCCTCGAGCCTGTTACACAGGAACAGGAGGAGGCCATTCAACCCCTCGAGCCTGTTACATTAGGAACAGGAGGAGGCCCATTCAGCCCCTCCAGCCTGTTACATAGGAACAGGAGGAGGCCCATTGAGCCCATCGAGCCTATTACACAGGAACAGGAGGAGGTCATCCAGCCCCTCGAGCCTGTTACACAGGAACAGGAGGAGGCCCATTCAGCCCCTCGAGCCTGTTACATTAGGATCAGGAGGAGGCTATTCAGCCCCTTGAGCCTGTTACATTAGGAACAGGAGCAGCCCATTCAGCCCCTCGAGCCTGTTACATTAGGAACAGGAGGAGGCCATTCAGCCCCTCGAGCCTGTCACATTAGGAACAGGAGGAGGCCGTTCAGTCCCTCAAGCCTGTTACACAGGAACAGGAGGAGGCCCATTCAGCCCCGCGAGCCTGTTACGCAGGAACAGGAGGAGGCTCATTCAGTCCCTCGAGCCTGTTACATTAGGAACAGGAGGAGGCCATTCAGCCCCTCGAGCCTGTTACGCAGGAACAGGAGGAGGCTCATTCAGTCCCTCGAACCTGTTACATTAGGAACAGGAGGAGGCCCATTCAGCCCCTCGAGCCTGTTACACAAGAACAGGATGAGGCCATTCAGCCCCTCGAGCCTGTTACATTAGGGACAGGAGGAGGCCCATTCAGCCCCTCCAGCCTGTTACATAGGAACAGGAGGAGGCCATTCAGCCCCTCGAGCCTGTTACACAGGAACAGGAGGAGGTCATTCAGCCCCTCAGGCCTGTTACACAGGAACAGGAGGAGGCCCATTCAGCCCCTCGAGCCTGTTACACAGGAACAGGAGGAGGCCATTCAGCCCCTCGAGCCTGTTACATTAGGGACAGGAGGAGGCCCATTCAGCCCCTCCAGCCTGTTACATAGGAACAGGAGGAGGCCATTCAGCCCCTCGAGCCTGTTACATAGGAACAGGAGGAGGCCCATTCTGCCCCTCGATCCTGTTGCACAAGAACAGGATGAGGCCATTCAGCCCCTCGAGCCTGTTACATTGGAACAGGAGGAGCCCATTCAGCCCCCTCCAGCCTGTTACATAGGAACAGGAGGAGGCCCATTCTGCCCCTCGATCCTGTTACACAAGAACAGGATGAGGCCATTCTGCCCCTCGAGCCTGTTACATAGGAACAGGAGGAGCCCATTCAGCCCCTCGAGCCTGTTACACAGGAACAGGAGGAGGCCATTCAGCCCCTCGAGCCTGTTACACAGGAACAGGAGGAGCCCATTCAGCCCCTCGAGCCTGTTACATAGGACCTCGAGCCTGTTACACAGGAACAGGAGGAGGCCCATTCAGCCCCTTGAGCCTGTTACACAGGAACAGGAGGAGGCCAGTCAGCCCCTCGAACCTGTTACACAGGAACAGGAGGAGGCCATTCAGCCCCTCGAGCCTGTTACACAGGAACAGGAGGAGGCCCATTCAGCCCCTCGAGCCTGTTACACAGGAACAGGAGGAGGCCATTCAGCCCCCTCGAGCCTGTTACACAGGAACAGGAGGAGGCCAGTCAGCCCCTCGAACCTGTTACACAGGAACAGGAGGAGGCCATTCAGCCCCTCGAGCCTGTTACATAGGAACAGGAGGAGCCCATTCAGCCCCTCGAGCCTGTTACATAGGAACAGGAGGCGGCCATTCAGCCCCTCGAGCCTGTTACACAGGAACAGGAGGAGGCCATTCAGCCCCCTCGAGCCTGTTACACAGGAACAGGAGGAGCCCATTCAGCCCCTCGAGCTTGTTACATAGGAACAGGAGGCGGCCATTCAGCCCCTCGAGCCTGTTACACAGGAACAGGAGGAGGCCCATTCAGCCCCTTGAGCCTGTTACACAGGAACAGGAGGAGGCCAGTCAGCCCCTCGAACCTGTTACACAGGAACAGGAGGAGGCCATTCAGCCCCTCGAGCCTGTTACACAGGAACAGGAGGAGGCCCATTCAGCCCCTCGAGCCTGTTACACAGGAACAGGAGGAGGCCATTCAGCCCCCTCGAGCCTGTTACACAGGAACAGGAGGAGGCCAGTCAGCCCCTCGAACCTGTTACACAGGAACAGGAGGAGGCCATTCAGCCCCTCGAGCCTGTTACACAGGAACAGGAGGAGGCCCATTCAGCCCCACGAGCCTGTTACACAGGAACAGGAGGAGGCCATTCAGCCCCTCGAGCCTATTACACAGGAACAGGAGGAGGCCCATTCAGCCCCTTCAGCTTGTTACACAGGAACAGGAGGAGGCCCATTCAGTCCCTCGAGCCTGTTACACAGGAACAGGAGGAGGCCCATTCAGCCCCTCGAGCCTGTTACACAGGAACAGGAGGAGGCCCATTCAGCCCCTCGAGCCTGTTACACAGGAACAGGAGGAGGCCCATTCAGCCCCTCGAGCCTGTTACACAGGAGGAGGCCATTCAGCCCCCTCGAGCCTGTTACACAGGAACAGGAGGAGGCCATTCAGCCCCCTCGAGCCTGTTACACAGGAACAGGAGGAGGCCCATTCAGCCCCTCGAGCCTGTTACACAGGAACAGGAGGAGGCCCATTCAGCCCCTCGAGCCTGTTACACAGGAACAGGAGGAGGCCCATTCAGCCCTTTGAGCCTGTTCCTCCATTCAATCAGATCGTGGCTGATCTGTATCCTAACTCCTTCTCCCCGACTTGGTTCCGTAACCCTTAATACCCTCACCCAACAACAATCTAGCGATCGCAGTTTTGACCATTTTCAATTGACCCCCCAGCCTTTTGGGGGAGAGAGTTCCAGATTTCCACCACCCTTTGTGTGAAGAAGTGCTTCCCGACATCTCCCCTGAACGGCCTTCCTCTAATTTTAAGGTAACGCCCCCCCCTTGTTCTGGACTCCCCCCACCCGAGGAAATAGTTTCTGTCTCGATCTACCCCATCGAATCCTTTAATCATCTTAAACACCTCGATTAGATCACCCCTTAACCTTCTAAACTCGAGGGAATACAAGCCCAGTCTGTGCAGCCTGTCCCCGGAATTTAACCCTCGTTATAAAGAACAGGCAAAAATCAGAGCATTGCAGGAGATGTTTTTAAGCCAGGTCTACAGAATCTCCAGGCTCCAAAGAGCAGGACGCAACCAAACACCTCAGGTTTCTCAGGAGATCTCAGAGTCTCAGAGAGGATTTAATCCGGAGCCAACCCTCGTGGAGAGGGGGGGTGGGGGGCCGCAAGCGTCACCGAGCGACTGTTGCCAGGGGAACGGGGCCTGTCAGCACAGGCCAGCCCTGTAATCCTTGGGGTCCCCCACCGTCAGACTGATGCAAGCAGCTCGACATAAATGGGCCTTCCGCCCTCGGGCAGCTGGGGACGGGGCGTGGTGGGGGGGGGGGCGGCGGGGTGGGGGTGGGGGGAAGCGGGAGCGGAGTTAGGAGCGCACAGGTGAGTGAGCGGCTCCTCGGGGTAGAGGTGAACTTGATCCTCGGGTCAGGTGCACCTCACCCTGGGAGTGTTTGATGGGACAGTGTAGAGGAAGCTTTACTCTGTATCTAACCCGTGCTGTACCTGCCCTGGGAGTGTTTGATGGGACAGTGTAGAGGGAGCTTTACTCTGTATCTAACCCGTGCTGTACCTGCCCTGGGAGTGTTTGATGGGACAGTGTAGAGGGAGCTTTACTCTGTATCTAACCCGTGCTGTACCTGCCCTGGGAGTGTTTGATGGGACAGTGTAGAGGGAGCTTTACTCTGTATCTAACCCGTGCTGTTCCTGCCCTGGGAGTGTTTGATGGGACAGTGTAGAGTGAGCTTTACTCTGTATCTAACCCGTGCTGTACCTGCTCTGGGAGTGTTTGATGGGACAGTGTAGAGGGAGCTTTACTCTGTATCTAACCCGTGCTGTACCTGCCCTGGGAGTGTTTGATGGGACAGTGTAGAGGGAGCTTTACTCTGTATCTAACCCGTGCTGTACCTGCCCTGGGGGAGTGTTTGATGGGACAGTGTAGAGGGAGCTTTACTCTGTATCTAACCCGTGCTGTACCTGCCCTGGGAGTGTTTGATGAGACAGTGTAGAGGGAGCTTTACTCTGTATCTAACCCGTGCTGTACCTGCCCTGGGAGTGTTTGACGGGACAGTGCAGAGGGAGCTTTACTCTGTATCTAACCCCGTGCTGTACCTGCCCTGGGAGTGTTTGATGGGGACAGTGTAGAGGGAGCTTTACTCTGTATCTAACCCCGTGCTGTACCTGCCCTGGGAGTGTTTGATGGGACAGTGTAGAGGGAGCTTTACTCTGTATCTAACCCCGTGCTGTACCTGCCCTGGGAGTGTTTGATGGGACAGTGTAGAGGGAGCTTTACTCTGTATCTAACCCGTGCTGTACCTGCCCTGGGAGTGTTTGATGGGTCAGTGTAGAGGGAGCTTTACTCTGTATCTAGCCCGTGCTGTACCTGCCCTGGGAGTGTTTGATGGGACAGTGTACAGGGAGCTTTACTCTGTATCTAACCCGTGCTGTACCTGCCCTGGGAGTGTTTGCTGGGACAGTGTTGAGGGAGATTTAGTCTATATCTAACCTGTGCTGTACCTGCCCTGGAAATGCCGATGTTGGTGAATAGCCCACCAATATTCAACGTTAAGGCTTTGTGTATGTAAACGGGCATTGGGTGAATTAATGTGGTGCGGGGGACCCGATACTTCGTAACCCATATCCCAGGGAGAACCGGCACCTTAGAAGCGGTCGGGCGAGATCCGGGGTTGGTAGTTGGAAGCTCAGTTGACGTACTGTCTCCAGTGCCCCCTCTCTCAACGTGAATCACAAACTGTGCTGTGTTTACAGCTCCTGCGAGCTTGTCGTGTGTGCAGGTGAGTGTCTCTCTCTCTCTCTCTCCGCCCCCCTCCCCAGGGTTACCCAAGGTGGGTTGGGCTGAGGTGTTGGGACTGTCGATCTCGACGTGTTCTCTCTCTCTCCACCTTCAGTCAGCGACACAACGGAACACACCCAGCTCCTCCAGAACGGACATCTCCAAGAACTGCAAAAGGGCGAATTTAACGGGGACTTTTCGTTAATTTGAATTTACGTTCCTTCCCGGCGGGGCTGTTGGACTACTGCCTGGCATTTGCAAAAAGGTAAATCGAAGCCAAGCTCTGTCGAGACCGAGACTCAGGGCCGGCAGTCGGTGTGGCATGTGGTGTTTCTTAGATCGTTCGAGGGAAGGCAGCGGGAATGGGTGATAGGGAAGAAGGCTCGTTCAAGTCATGGAATTAAAATGAGATGTACTTATTGTCGAAAGGCTCGCTTCTCTTCCCTCCGCCACCCACACAGAAATTGTATGTGTGTGTGTGTGTCAGAGTGTGTGTCGGACTGTGTGTGTCTGTCGGACTGTATGTGTGTGTGTCGGACTGTGTGTGTGTGTGTGTCGGACTGTGTGTGTGTGTGTCGGAGTGTGTGTGTCGGCGTGTGTGTATGTGTCGGAGTGTGTGTGTCGGACTGTGTGTGTGTGTGTCGGAGTGTGTGTGTGTCGGCGTGTGTGTGTGTCGGACTGTGTGTGTGTGTGGGACTGTGTGTGTGTGTGTGTCAGAGTGTGTGTGTCGGACTGTGTGTGTGTGGGACTGTGTGTGTGTGTGTGTGTCGGAGTGTGTGTGTGTCGGAGTGTGTGTGTGTGTGTCGGAGTGTGTGTGTCTGTCAGTGTGTGTATGTGTGTCGGAGTGTGTGTGTCTGTCAGTGTGTGTGTGTCGGAGTGTGTGTGTCTGTCAGTGTGTGTATGTGTGTCGGAGTGTGTGTGTATGTGTGTGTCGGAGTGTGTGTGTGTGTCGGAGTGTGTGTGTGTGTCGGAGTGTGTGTGTGTCAGTGTGTGTCGGAGTGTGTGTGTGTGTGTGTGTCGGAGTGTGTGTGTGTGTGTGTCTGTCAGTGTGTGTATGTGTGTGTCGGAGTGTGTGTTTCTGTGCCTGTGTGCGTGTGGGAGTGTGTGTGTGGGAGTGTGTCTGTGCCTGTGGGAGTGCGTGTGTGGGAGCGTGTGTGTGAGAGTGTGTCTGTAGGAGTGTGTGTGAGTGAGAGAGAGAGAAAACAGGATAGTGATGCCCTCCAGGATTGAATATCTTCCAGGCTCTCTCACGTGTTTGTGCGAGGTTTCCGGAGGGGCAGTGGATCCCGTGGATTGGGTGGGGTGGGGGGGGGGGGAACTGATTCAAAGCATTTTAATTTTTCGTCCAGTCTGTCAGTGATGAATAATTAAGCAGCCAATGAAACTTTAATGAGAACCTACACTGATCAAAGCCATACAAACACGAGCGGTTTACATACTTCAAACCCAAAGGTATTCAGTTTCAGCAAAGCAGGACAGAACTGACGTGGATTCATTCTTTCTTTTTTAAAACCGAATCAAAACTGCACCAGACAATTGGACTCGGAAAATTACTTCGAGAACTGCAACGCGCGGAAGCCGTTGCCTTTGGTCCCCGTCACAAACTCCTCGCCCTGCTCGACACGTCTGCTGCCTTTGACACGGTTGACCACTCCATCCTTCTCCAACGCCGCTCCACCGTCGTCCAGCTGGGTGGGACTGCACTCGCCTGGTTCCATTCTTATCTATCTAATCGTAGCCAGAGAATCACCTGCAACGGCTTCTCTTCCCGCTCCCGCTCCCGTTACCTCTGGGGTCCCCCAAGGATCTATCCTCGGCCCCCCCTCCTATCTCTCATCCACATGCTGCCCCCTTGGCGACATCATCCGAAAACACAGCGTCAGTTTTCACATGTACGCTGACGACACCCAGCTCTACCTCACCACCTCATCTCTCGACCCCTCCACGGTCTCTAAATTGTCAGACTGCTTGTCCGACATCCGGTTCTGGATGAGCAGAAATTTTCTCCAATTAAATATTGGGAAGACCGAAGTCATTGTTTACAGTCTCCGCCACAAACTCCGTTCCCGAGCCACCGACTCCATCCCTCTCCCTAACACCTGTCTGAGGCTGAACCACACTGTTCGCAACCTTGGTGTCATATTTGACCCTGAAATGAGCTTCTGACCACATTATCCGCAGCATAACAAAGACCACCTACTTCCACCTCCGTAACATCGCCTGTCTCCGCCCCGCCTCAGCTTGTCCGCTGCTGAAACCCTCATCCATGCCTTTGTTACCTCCAGACTCGACTATTCCAACGCACTCCTGGCCGGCCTCCCATATTCCACCCTACGTAAACTTGAGGTCATCCAAAACTCGGCTGCCCCGTGTCCTAACTCACACCGAGTCCCGTTCACCCATCACCCCCCTGTGCTCGCTGACCTTCATTGGCTCCCAGTCCGGCAACGCCTCGATTTCAAAATTCTCATCCTTGTTTTCAAATCCTCTCCAAGGCCTCCTCGTCCCCCCTCCCTATCTCTGTGACCTCCCCCACCCGCCACCCCCCACACCGCCCGCCACCATCCCCACCCCCCTCAAGATATCTGCCCCCTGTGCTTTGGGGATCAGGGATCGGGGCCTGTGATCGGGCCGCATTTAATTTATATTGTTCCCCTTTTGTTCACAGAGTGAAAACATCCATTTACGTTTTGCAAGCCAAAGAAAGAAGGATGAAGGCGCTGACCGTAGCATTTGAAATGAAGAATTACATCTTAGTCCTGGTACTGTGGGGAATGTGTTCAGGTACGGACAGTAAACAGAGAAAGAATAGAGAGAGAGAGACCGAGAGAGAGAGAGAGAGAGAGAGACCGAGAGAGCGAGAGAGAGACCGAGAGAGACAGAGAGAGACAGAGAGAGAGAGACAGAGAGAAAGTCAGAGAGAGAGACAGAGAAAGAGCGTAAAATGCGAAAAATTCAACACATCAAGAAACATATTATTTGACAAGCTCAGCCAAACAACCCCAGATTTCAAGGAATTGGATGACCTGTCAAAATTAAGATTAGTCCTGGGAGAAGGAGACAGACCATACCTTGGTGCCAAATATGTAACAACATGTCACAACCTGAGGACTGTTTAAAATTAATACTGAATGTACCCACGGATGTACAAAGACTGTTTAAATTAATATTGTTTAAAGTAATATTGTATGTAACCAACGAAGGTCAGAATTGTTTGACACCTACAGAATGTTGGAAAACTGTACTTTTTGTTATGTAAGCTTTGGCAATATGGTTTCCTGTAAACTTTCATGCCAATAAAGCATTTGAATTGTGAATTGTGAATTGTGACAGAGAGAGAGACAGAGAGAGCGAGAGACAGAGAGAGAGACAGAGAGAGAGCGAGAGACAGAGAGAGAGCGAGAGACAGAGAGACCGAGACAAAGAGAGAGAGAGAGAGACGGAGAGACCGAGACAAAGAGAGAGAGACCGAGAGAGAGAGAGAGAGAGAGACAGAGAGAGACAGACAGAGAGAGACAGACAGAGAGACAGAGAGAGAGAGAGAGAGAGAGAGACAGAGAGAGAGAGAGAGACAGAGAGACCGAGACAAAGAGAGAGAGAGACGGAGAGACCGAGACAAAGAGAGAGAGACAGAGAGAGAGAGAGAGACAGAGAGACAGAGAGAGAGACAGAGAGAGAGAGACAGAGAGAGAGAAAGAGAGCGAGAGAGAGGGACACAGAAGGGAGGGACACAGGGGGGAGGGACAGGGACAGGGGGAGAGGGAGAGGGAGATGGGGAGCGATAACGGGAGGGGGAGGTGAGAAGGGGAGAGGCAGAGCGGCAGAGAGAGAGAGAGAGAGTGAAGTACTGAGAGACAAAGGTAGAAAGGGAGATGGTGAGAAGTGTTTGCGAATGTTTGCCAGGCTGGGAGACCTCAGGGCACAGTTGGATGCCGGACTGGAGGAGTTAGAGTACTAAAGGGACGAGCTTTGGTGGCCAAAAGGCCAATTTTTGTCCCGGGTTTCTGTTTATTTAAATAAACTATTCGATCTCGCGCGGTGTTACACAGAGTTCAGATCAAGTGTAGTCTAAGCGGGTTAGAGGGCGGGAGACAATCAAAGCAGGGACGTGATCGATATGAGCAATTTCTCTGCGGTACTGGCTGGGGAGTTGGGAGAGGCAAAACTCTGAGGCACTACAGCGCCACCACTGGCGGGAGGGCGCAAGTACAGCGTGACACGTTTACATAGGAAGTTTCCATTGTAAATGTTGACATATGAACTTATAATGGACAAAAAGGGTGACACAGAAGATGTGGTTACAGGAGGTAAGGGCTTTTTGGACAGGAAGTGCGTGCGTGGGAATTTTAGTCCCTCGGAGAAATCTGTTAATTTTTTTTTTAGTTTCTGTGATCACAGATTCTACCAACGGAGGCGTGATGGGTTTCTTTAACTCGACTGTCCCAGTGAACAGAATGGCAAAAATAATGGTAAGATTTCAAATTCTCCACATCCCTCGCAATAATAATTATTACTAAATTTATCAAATTTTTTTTCTGGTGTCTCTATGTTTCGATCCTGAGTGAGGAGAGAGGTTAGGATGAATGTCTTAACGCTGAGGGTTGTTGGAGTATGCGCTGCTTTAGCACAGGACAAGGTTCAGGCAGAAAGACCATTGCATCTTAAAAGGGAACGCTGCATAAATATTTGAAACCATGGAAGATATGGGGGGATAGAGGGGCAGTGGATACAGGGCTATGGGGAGAGAGCGGGGCAGTGGGATTAGTTTGGGATTGATACAGGGCTATGAGGAGAGAGCGGGGCAGTGGGATTAGTTTGGGGATTGATACAGGGCTATGGGGAGAGAGCGGGGCAGTGGGATTAGTTAGGGATTGATACAGGGCTATGGGGAGAGAGCGGGACAGTGGGATTAGTTAGGGATTGATACAGGGCTATGGGGACAGCGGGGCACTGAGATTAGTTAGGGATTGATACAGGGCTATGGGGAGAGAGCGGGGCAGTGGGATTAGTGTGGGATTGATACAGGGCTATGGGGAGAGAGCGGGGCAGTGGGATTAGTTTGGGATTGATACAGGGCTATGGGGAGAGAGCGGGGCAGTGGGATTAGTTTGGGATTGATACAGGGCTATGGGGAGAGAGCGGGGCAGTGGGATTAGTTTGGGATTGATACAGGACTATGGGGGAGAGCAGGGCAGTGGAATTAGTGTAGATTGATACAGGGCTATGTGGAGAGAGCGGGGCAGTGGGATTAATTTTAGATTGATACAGGGCAATGGGGAGAGAGCGGGGCAGTGGGATTAGTTTTGGGATTGATACAGGGCTATGGGGAGAGAGCGGGGCAGTGGGATTAGTTTGGTGATTGATACAGGGCTATGGGGAGAGAGCGGGGCAGTGGGATTAGTGTGGGATTGATACAGGGCTATGGGGAGAGAGCGGGGCAGTGGGATTAGTGTGGGATTGATACAGGGCTATGGGGAGAGAGCGGGGCAGTGGGATTAGTTTGGGATTGATACAGGGCTATGGGGAGAGAGCGGGGCAGTGGGATTAGTTTGGTGATTGATACAGGGCTATGTGGAGAGAGCGGGGCAGTGGGATTAGTTTGGTGATTGATACAGGGCTATGGGGAGAGAGCGGGGCAGTGGGATTAGTGTGGGATTGATACAGGGCTATGGGGATAGAGTGGGGCAGTGGGATTAGTTTGGTGATTGATACAGGGCTATGGGGAGAGAGCGGGGCAGTGGGATTAGTTTGGTGATTCATACAGGGCTATGGGGAGAGAGCGGGGCAGTGGGATTAGTTTGGGATTGATACAGGGCTATGGGGATAGAGTGGGGCACGGGCTGATGTGTAAGGTTCCTACTAGTGTTTGTATTGATTTGTATTTGGGTTCAATGACGACACATTCATGAAAGAGAATGTCTTTTTATCTAAAGTCTGTTCAACTCAGTTAACAGCATTACAGGAGACACCATGTTAGAGATCCATCTAAAACGAAACTAAAACTAAACTGCTTGTCTCTCACATGCCCTCTGCTGGTCAGGCATAAATAATCAATCAGGCAAATATGCTGGGAAGGCATAAATAATCAAACAGGCAAATACCATCACTATTTGCTGATATCATTACATCTCCCTTTCTTAAAACAAAAGTATTTTACTTTTATCTAACAACATGTTTTCTTTGTATTACTCTGCATTATAACTGTAACACTTAATGAACTAACATTATCATTATCATTATCAAGGTTTTTTAACCTTGTTTTGTGTGTTCACATGAAATATGTAAATACACTATAACTTGGAGAGAATAAGATAACATTACTTCCTTCTATAGCAATAGTCCTTAAACTTGCTCAATGAGTCTCTCAGGAGGCTTCACGAGTCTTGAGGATTTTCTGATTGATTGTCCTTGAATCTGAGTTGTTGCCTCAGATGATGATTTCTCAGCTGTGTGATCAGGTTGTTCAACAGTATCAGTCTTTTGACCTGCTGTGTGATCAGGTTGTTCAACAGTATCAGTCTTTTGACTTGCTGTGGCTGGTCCCATGAGAAGATCTCGACGATTTCTTCGCAGAACAGCACCCTCATCTGTCTGAATGGTGTATGATCTTGGTTGAACTTCACTCAGGACAGTTCCCTTCTGAGTCCATATGTTTGTTTTGTCTTTGAACCTTACTTGGTCACCAGTGTGGAGTTCAGGTAGGTTTTGTGTTCCTCTGTCATAGTAGTACTTTTGCTTTTCTTTCTGTTGTTCTTTGAACTTCCTCACTTTCTCCCCCTCTTTTGTTTTCAGGAGGTTCTCCGGGATGGGTAGGTTTGACCTTAGCAGACGTCCCATAAGGAGTTGGGCTGGTGACATACCACACTCGAGCGGCGTTGTGCGGTATACAAGCATGCTCTGGTAGAAGTCAGTTCCACTGTCTTTTGCCTTGTACATCAGTCTTTTCACTGTCTGGACCGATTTTTCCACTAGTCCATTGGACTGTGGAAAGTGAGGACTTGACATTGTGTGGACAAAGTCCCACTCTTTGGCAAAGTGTCGGAAACTTGCATTGTAAAACTGGGGTCCGTTGTCTGTGAAGACCTCGCTTGCCACGCCATGTCTGGAGAATATGGCTTTCATACATGTTATCACAGCATCTGCAGTGGTGGTGCACAGTCTACAAACCTCTGGATACAGGGAGTAATAGTCTGTGGCTACAGGATAGTCCTTCCCTTGACATACGAATAGGTCAGCGCCTACCTTCTGGTAAGGTCTGTCTGGCGCTGGGTGTGGCTTTAGTGGTTCTACCGGATTGCTTGCTCGATATTTCAGGCATATTGTGCAGTTTGACACCTCATTTGTCACATCTTGGTTGATTCGTGGCCAGTACATCACCTCTCGTGCTCTTTTCTTACACTTTTCGATTCCCAGATGTCCTCCGTGGATCCTTTTTAGCATCTCTTTTCTCAGACTCTTTGGGATAACTATTTTACTTCCTTTGTAGATGATGTCTTCGACCACTGATAGTTCCGCCCTGCAGTTCCAGTACTCTGCCATGTCAGGTGAGCAGTCTTGCTTCATGTTGGGCCATCCATCCAAGATGCTTTTCCTCAGTCGGCTCATTGTTACATCTTTGTTTGTCTCAGTCTTTATGAGCTCCATTTTTGCATCTGCTATGGGCAGTGCACTTGTGATCATGTCCACATAGGCGTTCACTTTTTCATCCATTTTGGTGTTTGCGGGCTCACTTGGGTCTACAGCTCTGGACAACGTGTCTGCTGTATACATCAGTTTACCCGGAGTGTACGCAACATTCAGTGTATAGCGTTGCAGCCTGATCATCATTCTTTGTATTCTAAGCAGACAGTTATTTAGTGGCTTTTGGAACAATGCAATCAAGGGCTTATGGTCAGTCTCTACACTGATTGCTTGTCCTGACACAAACTGGTGAAATCTTTCACAGGCGTATGTGATGCTGAGCAGCTCCTTTTCTATTTGAGCATATCGCGTCTCCGCGTCTGTCATTGAGCGCGACGCATATGCAATAGGTTGCCAGTAGTCATATTTTTGCAGAAGAACGGCACTGAGCCCACTCTGTGATGCATCTGATGATATCTTGATGGGTCTCGCTGGGTCATAAAACCTCAGAACTGGTTCCTCTGTGAGCAGTTTCTTTAGATCGCTCCATGACTTCTCATGCTCATGATTCCATTCCCATTCTATGTTCTTTTCAGTTAGTCGTCTCAGTGGCGCCATCTTTTCTGAGAGGTTGGATATGAATTTACCCATGTAGTTGATCATTCCATTAAACCTCTGCACGTCCTTTTTGCATTGTGGCTTTGGCATATTCTCAATGGCGGACACCTTTCTGGGATCTAGTCTGATTCCCTCACTGCTAAGGATATCTCCCATGAATGTCAGTTCTGTCACCCCGAGCTGGCATTTCTCTCTATTCAGCTTCAGGTTTGTTTTCCTTGTTGCTTCCAGCACTTTTTTCAGTCTCTCATCATGCTCAGTTCTCGTGGTTCCCCATACTATGATGTCATCCATTGATGTATCAACTCCCTCCAGGTGCTCATAGATCATATGGATAGTTTTGTGATACACTTCAGGAGCTGAGGCAATGCCAAATGGTAACCTTAGGAATCTGTATCTGCCAAATGGACTGTTGAACGTGCACAGTCTTGAACTTGCCTCGTCCAATTTCATCTGCCAAAATCCTGATGATGCATCTAACTTGCTGAAATACTTTGCATTTGCAAACTGTGACATGATTTCTTCACGTGTAGGAAGCTTGAAGTGCTCTCTCTTTATTGCTCTGTTTAGATCTCTTGGATCCAGGCAAATTCTGAGCTTTCCATTCTTTTTGTCCACAATGACGAGGGAACTCACCCACTCAGTTGGCTCATCTATCTTCTGAATCACGTTCAGGCTTTCCATCCTGTCCAGCTCTGCCTTCAGTTGCTTTTGAAGAGCAAACGGAACTTTTCTGCATGGATGTATGACCGTTGGCATACTTTTATCTACTCTGATCGTGTGTTCTCCTGGAAGGCAGCCTAGACCCTTAAATAGGTCGTTGTACTCTTTCATGAGTTCATCATAGACTGTCTCTCCTTCGCTTTCCACAACGAGGACTCTCTTTACCAGGTTCAGTCTCTCACAGGCTATTAAACCTAGTACGGCTTGCACATCCTTTGGCACCACGATTAATGCTAGCGTGTGCTCTCTGTCCTTGTGTGTCACTTTGACAATGCATTTTCCTTTCACTGGTATATTAGTACCTGAGTATCCTGTCACTTTCACTTTTATTCCATGTATCTTTGGTCTGGGTCTAATTTTCTGAAAATCAGTCTCTGATATCACATTAACTTGTGCTCCAGTATCCAATTTAAATGGAATGTGTATGTCATTCACTTTTAGTGTCAACATCCAGTCTCTTTTTTCTTTTTTGTTTTCAGACACAACATCTACATAGAACTCCTCTATCTCGCTTTCATCTACTGCATGGACCTTGCTTTGTTGCGCTTAGTTCTTGCAGCAACGGGCACAATGGTTGTTTTTGTTGCAACTATTGCATGTTTTACCATATGCTGGACACTTTTTTGGTGGATGCTGTGTACCGCATCGACTACATGACTTTCGATTGCCCCTTTCATTTTTGTTCGCTGGCCACGCCTCTTTTTTCACATTGGCGCTCTTTTTGTTAAACGGTTTGTGTCCGTTCTTACTCACTGCATCCACGTTGCAGCTACTGTCACTGAACAGCTCCTTTGCCTGCGACTTCACAGTCTCTGTAGCCCTACACAGTGCTATGGCTTTTCCCAGGTCTAGATTTTGCTCTCTTAGCAGTCTTTCCCTTAGACCATTATCTGGAATACCACACACCAGTCTGTCTTTTATCAGCGAGTCTGTCAGTCCCCCAAATTCACACGTTTTGCTTCTGTTTCTCAGTTCAGTCACATACTGATCAATAGTCTCTCCCGTTTTCTGTACACATGTGAAAAATCTGTGCCTCTCAAGCGTCACGTTACGTTTAGGTATGCAGTAGGCCTCAAACTGTTCCATTATTTTATCCAGCTTCATTTTGCCTCCATCAGCAGCGAATGTGAAGTTGTTATACACCCCCAGCGCTTCATCACCCACGACATGCAAGAACACTGACGCTTTCATTTTATCACTTTTCTCGTCAGCTCCGATTGCCGCTAAATACAACTCCAAACGTTGTTTGAACCTCCTCCAACTTTCAGCCACATTACCTGTCAACTGAAGCTTCGCCGGTGGGTGTAAACCTTCCATTTTCCACTTCGTTAGCTATTCTCCAACGGTAAGTAACGATGTTCTCTTTTGGCTTGCTAACATGTGGAGAGCTGATTTCACTTCAGATTTTTCCTCTTCATCTCTTTCAATCACTTCTGACACCATGTATCGATTTGTATGTGGGTTCAATGACGACACATTCATGAAAGAGATGCCTTTTTATCTAAAGTCTGTTCAACTCAGTTAACAGCATTACAGGAGACACCATCTTAGACATCCATCTAAAACGAAACTAAAACTAAACTGCTTGTCTCTCAGATGCCCTCTGCTGGTCAGGTATAAATAATCAATCAGGCAAATATGCTGGTAAGGCATAAATAATCAAACAGGCAAATACCATCACTATTTGCTGATATCATTACAGTGTTATTCTTCTCTTTTACAGATGGAGGAATGCCTCAACACAGGCAAGTATTAATAATCTGTGAAACGGTAATCCAACATTCTAATCAACTTAATTCAAACCCCCTTTACTCTGTATCTAACCCGTGCTGTACCTGCCCTGGGAGTGTTTGATGGGACAGTGTAGAGGGAGCTTTACTCTGTCTCTAACCCGTGCTGTACCTGCCCTGGGAGTGTTTGATGGGGACAGTGTAGAGGGAGCTTTACTCTGTATCTAACCCGTGCTGTACCTGCCCTGGGAGTGTTTGATGGGACAGTGTAGAGGGAGCTTTACTCTGTATCTAACCCGTGCTGTACCTGCCCTGGGAGTGTTTGATGGGACAGTGTAGAGGGAGCTTTACTCTGTCTCTAACCCGTGCTGTACCTGCCCTGGGAGTGTTTGATGGGGACAGTGTAGAGGGAGCTTTACTCTGTATCTAACCCGTGCTGTACCTGCCCTGGGAGTGTTTGATGGGACAGTGTAGAGGGAGCTTTACTCTGTCTCTAACCCGTGCTGTACCTGCCCTGGGAGTGTTTGATGGGGACAGTGTAGAGGGAGCTTTACTCTGTATCTAACCCGTGCTGTACCTGCCCTGGGAGTGTTTGATGGGACAGTGTAGAGGGAGCTTTACTCTGTATCTAACCCGTGCTGTACCTGCCCTGGGAGTGTTTGATGGGACAGTGTAGAGGGAGCTTTACTCTGTATCTAACCCGTGCTGTACCTGCCCTGGGAGTGTTTGATGGGACAGTGTAGAGGGAGCTTTACTCTGTATCTAACCCGTGCTGTACCTGCCCTGGGAGTGCTTGATGGGACAGTGTAGAGGGAGCTTTACTCTGTATCTAACCCGTGCTGTACCTGCCCTGGGAGTGTTTGATGGGACAGTGTAGAGGGAGCTTTACTCTGTATCTAACCCGTGCTGTACCTGCCCTGGGAGTGTTTGATGGGGACAGTGTAGAGGGAGCTTTACTCTGTATCTAACCCGTGCTGTACTTGCCCTGGGAGTGTTTGATGGGACAGTGTAGAGGGAGCTTTACTCTGTATCTAACCTGTGCTGTACCTGCCCTGGGAGTGTTTGATGGGACAGTGTAGAGGGAGCTTTACTCTGTATCTAACCCGTGCTGGACCTGCCCTGGGAGTGTTTGATGGGGACAGTGTAGAGGGAGCTTTACTTTGTATCTAACCCGTGCTGTACCTGTCCTGGGAGTGTTTGATGGGGACAGTGTAGAGGGAGCTTTACTCTGTATCTAACCCGTGCTGGAAGTGCCCTGGGAGTGTTTGACGGGGACAGTGTAGAGGTAGCTTTACTCTGTATCTAACCCGTGCTGTACCTGCCCTGGGAGTGTTTGATGGGGACAGTGTAGAGGGAGCTTTACTCTGTATCTAACCTGTGCTGTACCTGCCCTCGGAGTGTTTGATGGGACAGTGTAGAGGGAGCTTTACTCTGTATCTAACCCGTGCTGTACCTGCCTGGGCGTGTTTGATGGGACAGTGTAGAGGAAGCTTTACTCTGTATCTAACCCATGCTGTACCTGCCTGGAAGTGTTTGATGGGACAGTTTAGAGGGAGCTTTACTCTGTATCTAACCCGTGCTGTACCTGCCCTGGGAGTGTTTGATGGGACAGTGTAGAGGGAGTTTTACTCTGTATCTAACCCGTGCTGTACCTGCCCTGGGAGTGTTTGATGGGGACAGTGTAGAGGGAGCTTTACTCAGTGGATGTGGTATACATGGATTTCAGTAAGGCCTTCGATAAAGTCCCGCACAGGAGACTGGTCAAGAAGGTAAGAGCCCATGGAATCCAGGGTGCCTTGGCACATTGGATACAAAACTGGCTTAGTGGCAGAAGGCAGAGGGTGATGGTCGAAGGTTGTTTTTGTGACTGGAAGCCTGTGGCCAGTGGGGTACCACAGGGATCGGTGCTGGGTCCCTTGCTGTTTGTGGTCTACATTAATGACTTGGATATGAATGTAAAAGGTATGATCAGTAAGTTCGCGGATGATACAAAAATTGGTAGGGTGGTAAATAGCGAGGAGGGTAGCCTCAGTCTGCAGGACGATATAGATGGGTTGGTCAGATGGGCGGAACAGTGGCAAGTGGAATTTAACCCGGAAAAGTGCGAGGTAATGCACTTTGGGGGGACTTACAAGGCAAGGGAATACACAATGAATGGTAAGACCCTAGGCAAGACGGAGGGTCAGAGGGATCTGGGTGTGCAAGTACACAGATCCCTGAAGGCGGCGGAACAGGTGGATAAGGTGGCAAAAAAGGCATATGGGATACTTGCCTTCATTAGCCGAGGCATTGAATATAAGAGCAAGGAGGTTATGATGGAGCTGTACAAAACACTGGTTAGGCCACAGCTGGAATACTGTGTGCAGTTCTGGTCGCCACACTACAGGAAGGATGTGATCGCGTTGGAGAGGGTGCAGAGGAGGTTCACCAGGATGTTACCAGGGCTGGAGCGCTTCAGCTATGAAGAGAGACTGGGCAGATTGGGTTTGTTTTCCTTGGAGCAGAGGAGGGACATGATTGAGGTGTACAAAATTATGAGGGGCATAGATAGGATGGATGCTGAGGAGCTTTTTCCCTTAGTAGAGGGGTCAATAACTAGGGGGCATAGATTCAAGGTAAAGGGCGGGAGGTTTAGAGGGGATTTGAGAAAGAACTTTTTCACCCAGAGGGTGGTTGGAGTCTGGAACTCACTGCCTGAAAGGGTTGTGGAGGCAGGAACCCTCACAACATTTAAGAAGCATTTGGATGAGCACTTGAAATGCCATAGCATACAAGGCTACGGACCAAATGCTGGAATATGGGATTAGATTAGACAGGGCTTGATGGCCGGCGCGTGGGAGGAAACCGGAGCACCCGGAGAAAACCCACACAAACACGGGGAGAATGTGCAAACTCCACACAGACAGTCGCCCGAGGCCGGATTCGAACCTGGGTCTCTGGCGCTGTGAGGCAACAGTGCTAACCACTATGCCACCGTGCTGGTGCACTGTATCTAACCTGTGCTGTACCTGCCCTGGGAGTGTTTGATGGGACAGTGCAGAGGGAGCTTTACTCTGTATCTAACCCGTGCTGTACCTGCCCTGGGAGTGTTTGATGGGGACAGTGTAGAGGGAGCTTTACTCTGTATCTAACCTGTGCTGTACCTGCCCTGGGAGTGTTTGATGGGGACAGTGTAGAGGGAGCTTTACTCTGTATCTAACCCGTGCTGTACCTGCCCTGGGAGTGTTTGATGGGACAGTGTAGAGGGAGCTTTACTCTGTATCCAACCCGTGCTGTACCTGCCTGGGCGTGTTTGATGGGACAGTGTAGAGGAAGCTTTACTCTGTATCTAACCCATGCTGTACCTGCCCTGGGAGTGTTTGATGGGACAATGTAGAGGGAGCTTTACTCTGTATCTAACCCATGCTGTACCTGCCCTGGGAGTGTTTGATGGGACAATGTAGAGGGAGCTTTACTCTGTATCTAACCCGTGCTGTACCTGCCTGGGAGTGTTTGATGGGACAGTGTAGAGGGAGCTTTACTCTGTATCTAACCTGTGCTGTAACTGCCCTGGGAGTGTTTGATGGGACAGTGTAGAGGGAGCTTTACTCTGTATCTAACCCGTGCTGTACCTGCCCTGGGAGTGTTTGATGGGACAGTGTAGAGGGAGATTTACTCTGTATCTAACCCGTGCTGTACCTGCCCTGGGAGTGTTTGATGGGACAGTGTAGAGGGAGCTTTACTCTGTATCTAACCCATGCTGTAGCTGCCCTGGGAGTGTTTGATGGGGACAGTGTAGAGGGAGCTTTACTCTGTATCTATCCCGTGCTGTACCTGCCTGGGAGTGTTTGATGGGACAGTTTAGAGGGAGCTTTACTCTGTATCTAACCCGTGCTGTACCTGCCCTGGGAGTGTTTGATGGGACAGTGTAGAGGAAGCTTTACTCTGTATCTAACCCGTGCTGTACCTGCCCTGGGAGTGTTTGATGGGACAGTGTAGAGGGAGCTTTACTCTGTACCTAACCCGTGCTGTACCTGCCCTGAGTGAGATGCTAACTGGTTTCACCAGCACAGACTCCTCCATCTACCCCGAGTAGGAAGACGCTCTATTATTAGTAAAGCTGGGGTTGTTCTCCTTTGAGTAGAGAATGTTATGAGGAGATTTGATAGAGGCGTTCAAAACCTATAGAGTAAATAAGGAGAAACTGTTTCCAGTGGCAGGAGGGTCGGTAACCAGAAGACAGAGATTTAAGGTGATTGGCAAATGAACCAGAGGGGAGATGAGGAGAATGTTTTAACGCAGCGAGTTGTTGTGATCTGGAATGCGCTGCCTGAAAGGTCGTTGGAAGGAGATTCAGTAGTAACTTTCAAAAGGGAATACTGGAAGGGAAAGATTTGCAGGGCTGTGGGGAAAGAGCTGGGGAAGTGGGTCTATTTGGACAACTCTACCAATGAGAGGGTACAGGCACGATGGGCCGAATGGGCTCCTTCTGTGCTGTATCGTTCTATGTTTTCTTTGCCGCACCCAGCCTGTACTCACTGCCTCCCATTCCCAGTTCAGGTCGATGAATCACTCCGAAACCCTCACTCTAATCCGAGTGGACGATGCAGCATTCTCTGTCTTCATCGGCTGCAGCCATGGCCGGGACAGCAGCAAAGCCCCCCCACCCCATCTGCGCATGTTTGAGGCGTTACTGCTTGACGTAAGAAAACTACGAGGCACTTGGTCTAAACGTTAAACAAAGCTTTAATCAACTGTTTTACAACATGGAGGTCCAGTTGGGTCCTTCACTAGTTCCTGTTAAGAATGTCCTGCGCAAGCTGGGCCCGTGCCCGAGTATTTATACTCTCCCTGGACAGCGCGACCCATAGGCTGCTCAGTATTATTTCATATGTCTTTCGTTCATGAATGACTGATTCATGTCACTGCTATTAACAAGAGCCAATTCTGCCGACTTACTGAGATATGTGTTCCTGTCTTCCAGATGTCAGCACTCCAAGTGGCTTTGCAGATTTTCTTCAAAGGTAAATCTTCAAAAAAACAGTCTGAATAATTTCACCGAACAATTCAGTCTGATCTACATCTAGAATCCTAAAGAACTAAAGCCCGTCCCAATCGTTCGATTGTACAGGAACTCAATGGACCCAAACCCCTTCCCATTCACTCCCATTGTACACAATCCCAATGGACCCAAACCCCTTCCCATTCACTCCCACTGTACACAATCCCAATGGACCCAAACCCCTTCCCATTCACTCCCATTGTACACAATCCCAATGGACCCAAACCCCTTCCCATTCACTCCCATTGTACACAATCCCAATGGACCCAAACCCCTTCCCATTCACTCCCATTCTACACAATCCCAATGGACCCAAACCCCTTCCCATTCACTCCCATTGTACACAATCCCAATGGACCCAAAGCTCTTCCCATTCACTCCCATTGTACACAATCCCAATGGACCCAAACCCCTTCCCATTCACTCCCACTGTATACAATCCCAATGGACCCAAACCCCTTCCCATTCACTCCCACTGTACACAATCCCAATGGACCCAAACCCCTTCCCATTCACTCCCATTGTACACAATCCCAATGGACCCAAACCCCTTCCCATTCACTCCCCTTGCACACAATCCCAATGGACCCAAACCCCTTCCCATTCACTCCCATTGTACACAATCCCAATGGACCAAACCCCTTCCCATTCACTCCCATTGTACACAATCCCAATGGACCCAAACCCCTTCCTATTCACTCCCATTGTACACAATCCCAATGGACCCAAACCCCTTCCCATTCACTCCCACTGTACACAATCCCAATGGACCCAAACCCCTTCCCAGTCACTCCCACTGTACACAATCCCAATGGACCCAAACCCCTTCCCATTCACTCCCATTGTACACAATCCCAATGGACCCAAACCCCTTCCCATTCACTCCCACTGTACACAATCCCAATGGACCCAAACCACTTCCCATTCACTCCCATTGTACACAATCCCAATGGACCCAAACCCCTTCCCATTCACTCCCATTGGACACAATCCCAATGGTTCCAAACCCCTTCCAATTCACTCCCACTGTACACAATCCCAATGGACCCAAACCCCTTCCCATTCACTGCCACTGTACACAATCCCAATGGACCCAAACTCCTTCCCGTTCAATCCCATTGTACACAATCCCAATGGACCCAAACCCCTTCCCATTCACTCCCACTGTACACAATCCCAATGTACCCAAACTCCTTCCCATTCAATCCCATTGTACACAATCCCAATGGACCCAAACCCCTTCCCATCCACTCCCATTGTACACAATCCCAATGGACCCAAACCCCTTCCCATTCACTCCCACTGTACACAATCCCAATGGACCCAAACCCCTTCCCATTCACTCCCATTGTACACAATCCCAATGAACCCAAACCCCTTCCCATTCACTCCCATTGTACACAATCCCAATGAACCCAAACCCCTTCCCATTCACTCCCTTTGTACACAATCCCAATGGACCCAAGCCCCTTCCCATTCACTCCCATTGTACACAATCCCAATGGACCCAAACCCCTTCCCATTCACTCCCACTGTACACAATCCCAATGTACCCAAACTCCTTCCCATTCAATCCCATTGTACACAATCCCAATGGACCCAAACCCCTTCCCATCCACTCCCATTGTACACAATCCCAATGGACCCAAACCCCTTCCCATTCACTCCCACTGTACACAATCCCAATGGACCCAAACCCCTTCCCATTCACTCCCATTGTACACAATCCCAATGAACCCAAACCCCTTCCCATTCACTCCCATTGTACACAATCCCAATGAACCCAAACCCCTTCCCATTCACTCCCTTTGTACACAATCCCAATGGACCCAAGCCCCTTCCCATTCACTCCCATTGTACACAATCCCAATGGACCCAAACCCCTTCCCATTCACTCCCATTGTACACAATCCCAATGGACCCAAATCCCTTCCCATTCACTCCCAATGTACACAATCCCAATGGACCCAAACCCCTTCCCATTCACTCCCATTGTACACAATCCCAATGGACCCACACCCCTTCCCATTCACTCCCATTGTACACAATCCCAATGGACCCAAACCCCTTCCCATTCACTCCCATTGTACACAATCCCAATGGACCCAAACCCCTTCCCATTCACTCCCATTGTACACAATCCCAATGGACCCAAACCCCTTCCCATTCACTCCCACTGTACACAATCCCAATGGACCCAAACCCCTTCCCATTCGATCCCATTGTACACAATCCCAATGGACCCAAATCCCTTCCCATCCACTCCCATTGTACACAATCCCAATGGAGCCAAACCCCTTCCCATTCACTCCCACTGTACACAATCCCAATGGACCCAAACCCCTTCCCATCCACTCCCATTGTACACAATCCCAATGGACCCAAACCCCTTCCCATTCACTCCCATTGTACACAATCCCAATGGACCCAAACTTCCCATTCAATCCCATTGTACACAATCCCAATGGACCCAAACCCCTTCCCATTCACTCCCACTGTACACAATCCCAATGGACCCAAGCCCCTTCCCATTCACTCCCATTGTACACAATCCCAATGGACCCAAACCCCTTCGCATTCACTCCCATTGTACACAATCCCAATGGACCCAAACCCCTTCCCATTCACTCCCACTGTACACAATCCCAATGGACCCAAACCCCTTCCCATTCACTCCCATTGTACACAATCCCAATGGACCCACACCCCTTCCCATTCACTCCCATTGTACACAATCCCAATGGACCCAAACCCCTTCCCATTCACTCCCATTGTACACAATCCCAATGGACCCAAACCCCTTCCCATTCACTCCCATTGTACACAATCCCAATGGACCCAAACCCCTTCCCATTCACTCCCATTGTACACAATCCCAATGGACCCAATCCCCTTCCCATTCACTCCCATTGTACACAATCCCAATGGACCCAAACCCCTTCCCATTCACTCCCACTGTACACAATCCCAATGGACCCAAACCCCTTCCCATTCACTCCCACTGTACACAATCCCAATGGACCCAAACCCCTTCCCATTCACTCCCACTGTACACAATCCCAATGGACCCAAACCCCTTCCCATTCACTCCCACTGTACACAATCCCAATGGACCCAAACCCCTTCCCATTCACGCCCATTGTACACAATCCCAATGGACCCAAACCCCTTCCCATTCACTCCCATTGTACACAATCCCAATGGACCCAAACCCCTTCCCATTCACTCCCACTGTACACAATCCCAATGGACCCAAACCCTTTCCCATTCACTCCCACTGTACACAATCCCAGTGGACCCAAACCCTTTCCCATTCACTCCCATTGTACACAATCCCAATGGACCCAAACCCCTTCCCATTCACTCCCACTGTACACAATCCCAATGGACCCAAACCCCTTCCCATTCACTCCCACTGTACACAATCCCAATGGACCCAAACCCCTTCCCATTCACTCCCATTGTACACAATCCCAATGGACCCAAACCCCTTCCCATTCACTCCCACTGTACACAATCCTAATGGACCCAAACCCTTTCCCATTCACTCCCATTGTACACAATCCCAATGGACCCAAACCCCTTCCCATTCACTCCCACTGTACACAATCCCAATGGACCCAAACCCCTTCCCATTCACTCCCATTGTACACAATCCCAATGGACCCAAACCCCTTCCCATTCACTCCCATTGTACACAATCCCAATGGACCCAAACCCCTTCCCATTCACTCCCATTGTACACAATCCCAATGGACCCAATCCCCTTCCCATTCACTCCCATTGTACACAATCCCAATGGACCCAAACCCCTTCCCATTCACTCCCACTGTACACAATCCCAATGGACCCAAACCCCTTCCCATTCACTCCCACTGTACACAATCCCAATGGACCCAAACCCCTTCCCATTCACTCCCACTGTACACAATCCCAATGGACCCAAACCCCTTCCCATTCACGCCCATTGTACACAATCCCAATGGACCCAAACCCCTTCCCATTCACTCCCACTGTACACAATCCCAATGGACCCAAACCCCTTCCCATTCACGCCCATTGTACACAATCCCAATGGACCCAAACCCCTTCCCATTCACTCCCATTGTACACAATCCCAATGGACCCAAACCCCTTCCCATTCACTCCCACTGTACACAATTCCAATGGACCCAAACCCTTTCCCATTCACTCCCACTGTACACAATCCCAATGGACCCAAACCCTTTCCCATTCACTCCCATTGTACACAATCCCAATGGACCCAAACCCCTTCCCATTCACTCCCACTGTACACAATCCCAATGGAACCAAACCCCTTCCCATTCCCTGTCACTCTGAAGGACCTTTCCATTTACAGAGGCTTGGCGTAACGCTGTAGGAATTATTCCATCCCTTTCCTGTAGGACCTGATCAGTGCCTGGCTGAAAATAGCCGATCAGTCTGTCTTCATGTCCAACACGTTGCTATTCAGTCCCTTCAGTTGGTTACTGATGGTGTGTCCGCACCGTTCTGGTGCTATCCTGTACCTCTGGAGTCCAGCTGGAACGTTGGTGGTTGCTGGGAGCGAGCCAGAACAAGAGATGACATAAGGTCCCTCACGGTGACACACGTCGCTGCGGCAAGGAGCTCCAGCTAGTGGCCCGGCTGTGAAAGGCAAAACACATATCGTGACACCGCTATTCCCGGCCAGAATGGAGATGATTGGGGTTGGGGGAGGTACTGCCTTTCGGATGAGATGTTAAACCGAGGCCCCGTCTGCCCTCTCGGGTGGATGTGAAAGATCTCACGGCCACTATTTTGAAGAAGAACAGGGGGTGCGTCCTGGGGCCTATATTTATCCCTCAACCAACAGATGATCTGGTCATTCGCACATTGCTGTTTGTGGGAGCTTGCTGTGCGCAAATTGCCTGCCGCGTTTCCCACATTACAACAGTGACCACACTTTGAAAAAAGTACTTCATTGGCTGTGAAGCGCTTTGGGACGTCCTGAGGTGGTGAAAGGTGCTGGAGAAACGCGAGTCTTTCTTAAAACGATAGGCAATACTGGAAGGGAGGCATCTGAAACTGCCGACCATTGATTAGCCGTTCAGCTTGCGATCAGCCTCTAACTCTTTGCTCTGACTTTCTCGTCCCAGAATCGTCTTGCAACACAACAGACTAATAGCTGAATTTACAGCCAACACTTCGCAGTCCCACGACGGAGCCCCGAGTACCGTCTCCCCACAGGTACAGCAAATAGTTGTTTCCTTTGCAAACGCTCCTCAACCCCTCCCCCCCGCCCCAACCACAGTACACAGCTGCCCTTTAGCTCAACAGGCACAGGCACCTCCTCGGGCTGTGTTGAGCCACGCAGGCGCACCTCCTACCCATCTCCAGTCTGCGCCGAATTACCTGAGTAGGGTGGGTGCGGGTGGGGAACGCGCGGTCAACCAGCCAGGGTTCCTGCCCTCCCCACCCCGGTGGAAAAGGTGGACGTTGGGTTCGGACAGGGTCGGGCTCGGTTGCGACTGTGAGCTGCCACCCCCGCAGCGGTCGAGCAACCTGCGGGCGCTCAGCCCACTGGGCGGATAGCCACTAGCGGGCGAGGCAGTGGACAGCCTGATTTCAACCCGGGAAACCCTATTCCCCCGCCCCCCGCCCCCCAGCAAGTCGGCACCTCGAGGGGAGGTGGGAGTCAAAATGGAGAAAAGGAAAGGGAGGGCGCAAAATGGAGGATGGGGCACAAAATGGTGGATGGGGCACAAAATGGAGGACGGTGGCACAAAATGGTGGATGGGGACACAAAATGGAGGACGGTTCACAAAATGCTGGATAGGGACACAAAATGGAGGGCGGTTCACAAGATGGTGGATGGGGACACAAAATGAAGGACGGTTCACAAAATGGTGGATGGCGACACAAAATGGAGGGCGGTTACACAAAATGGTGGATGGGGCACAAAATGGAGGATGGTTCACAAGATGGTGGATGGGGGCACAAAATGGAGGACGGTTCACAAGATGGTGGATGGGGGCACAAAATGGAGGACGACTCACAAGATGGGGCACGAAATACTGTAATGGAGAGGGTTCCAATCGCCTCACCCACAATAGCACGGAGTTGACAAAGAACAGCTTGCTGAGAATTGTGCTGTACACTTCGGTTGAGTACCTGCTCTATTAATGTTCTTTCTGGTGCAGCCCAGTACAGGATGGACGGAAGCCACGGACACCTGGCAGACACGGGTCACCCCATCAGTGGAGCAAAACGAGACCGCGACCCAGGTGAGAGGGGGCGCTGAGCTGGGGCGGGGGCGCGGGGTGGGGGGGACACCTCGTGAGATAACGGCTTGTTTCTATAGCGGTTCAGGTGCTGGGTTCGTGACCCGGCGATCGTGAGTTCAAATCCCACCGCGGGTTGAATTTGAAATTCAATAATTGACTGCGTTGGCCCCAAATAAAATTACAGCATCGAACCCCATGCTGTCCCTGCCCTGGGAGTGTTTGATGGGCCAGTGTAGAGGGAACTTTACTCTGTATCTAACCCGTGCTGTACCTGCCCTGGGAGTGTTTGATGGGGACAGTGTAGAGGGAGCTTTACTCTGTATCTAACCCGTGCTGTACCTGCCCTGGGAGTGTTTGATGGGACAGTGTAGAGGGAGCTTTACTCTGTATCTAACCTGTACTGCACCTGCCCTGGGAGTGTTTGATGGGGACAGTGTAGAAGGAGCTTTACTCTGTATCTAACCCGTGCTGTACCTGCCCTGGGAGTGTTTGATGGGGACAGTGTAGAGGGAGCTTTACTCTGTATCGAACCCCGTGCTGTACCTGCCCTGGGAGTGTTTGATGGGACAGTGTAGAGGGAGCTTTACTCTGTATCTAACCCGTGCTGTACCTGCCCTGAGAGTGTTCTGGAATTCCCTCCCTACACCTCTGCACCTCACCCTCCTCCTTTAAGATGCTCCTTAAAACTGACCTCTTTGACTCAGCTTTTGGTCACCTGTCCTGATATCCCAGTGAGCAGGGACTTGACTAAACAGTTGTGGTAAAACCAGTCTTTGGGTAACATATGAGGCTGAGCAAGCAAACCTTTAACTATGGCCGGTTTTGAAGTTTGTTAATGTCCGTTTCTCCGTGCAGCCTCCGTGGGATCTGGGAATGATGCTCGCCGCAGACAAGCAGATGGACATCACCACATTCCTGATACTGATGCAGAGGCTGATGGAGGTGAGACCCAGTCAGCCGCGGTCTGAGAGGCCAACGTCCACCCCCACTCCGCTAGCTATTCCCCTCTCTCCCGCCATTCTCTGACCTTTTCTCCCGAAGTGGGCCTGGTCACACACTGCGTGTCCCACCCAAAACTCCACCGCGCGGGAGCCTGGACAGAGAGTTTCGCTGAGATATTCGACCACATCAGGCATCGCAGAGATCCTGTGCTCTCTCAAAGACCGCCCTTTCTAGCGGGGGATTCACTGGATAGTGATCAGTACCCTGGAACCCCTGCCTGAGTTTCCCCTAAGGACACTCATGCAGTGTAGAGGGAGCTTTATTCTGTATCTAACCCGTGCTGTACCTGCCCTGGGAGTGTTTGATGGGGCAGTGTAGAGGGAGCTTTACTCTGTATCTAACCCGTGCTGTACCTGCCCTGGGAGTGTTTGATGGGACAGTGTAGAGGGAGCTTTACTCTGTATCTAACCCGTGCTGTACCTGCCCTGGGAGTGTTTGATGGGGCAGTGTAGAGGGAGCTTTACTCTGTATCTAACCCGTGCTGTACCTGCCCTGGGAGTGTTTGATGGGACAGTGTAGAGGGAGCTTTACTCTGTATCTAACCCGTGCTGTACCTGCCGTGGGAGTGTTTGATGGGGACAGTGTAGAGGGAGCTTTACTCTGTATCTAACCCGTGCTGTACCTGCCCTGGGAGTGTTTGATGGGTCAGTGTAGAGGGAGCTTTACTCTGTATCTAACCCGTGCTGTACCTGCCCTGGGAGTGTTTGATGGGTCAGTGTAGAGGGAGCTTTACTCTGTATCTAACCCGTGCTGTACTTGCCCTGGGAGTGTTTGATGGGACAGTGTAGAGAGAGCGTTACTCTGTACCTAACCCATGCTGTACCTGCCCTGGGAGTGTTTGATGGGACAGTGTAGAGGGAGCGTTACTCTGTATCTAACCCGTGCTGTACCGACAGTGAATGGGAAGTTGATCATATCCTTAGTGCTAATATTCCTCACATTGAAGGAGCAGTCAATCAGCCCAGGAATGAAGAGGGCGCGAGGCTGATTGAGATGTTTGTGTGCTTACAGGACCAGGACTACGGGCCGAAACTACTGGCGTGCGTGGAGAGCAGTCGGAGCCCGGAGATTGCGTGGGATTCGATTCTCGCCGAGCTCACCAGACTGCAGCCGCGGGAGGTCCGTCTCTTGATGTGGGGCGCCGCCTCGTTCCTCCAGCGGGCAACGGCCGAGAACTTCGAGGGTCTTCCAGCGGTCGTCAACAGCACGCTGCTGCAAGTCATGTGAGTAGGATTTGGACGTTTGGCCTGGCCTGGGGTGGGTGACCTTTCTCCGCAACCGCGATTCCTTCCAACAACCCCACCGACCCTCCCCCAGACGCTTCGAGACCCCCTTTGAGCGCAATCCACGAGGGAGAGGCAGAACGATGTTGTTCGACTGCACATCTTTGGCAGATTGAGAACAGTTCTGCGATCTCACTATCAGGTTATCCTTGTGTCGGCCGTGGCTCAGTGGGGAGCTCTCTCTCTCGCCTCTGAGCCTGAAGGTCATGGGTTCAAGCCCCACTCCAGAGACTCGAGCCCATAATCTAGGCTGACACTCCCAGTATAGTACTGAGGGAGCGCCGTACTGTCGGAGGGGCAGTACTGAGGGAGCGCCGTACTGTCGGAGGGGCGGTACTGAGGGAGCGCTGCACTGTCGGAGGGGCAGTACTGAGGGAGCGCCGTACTGTCGGAGCGGCAGTACTGAGGGAGCGCCGTACTGTCGGAGGGGCGGGTACTGAGGGAGCGCCGTACTGTCGGAGGGGCAGTACTGAGGGAGCGCCGTACTGTCGGAGGGGCGGTACTGAGGGAGCGCTGCAGTGTCGGAGGGGCAGTACTGAGGGAGCGCCGTACTGTCGGAGCGGCAGTACTGAGGGAGCGCCGCACTATCGGAGGGGCGGTACTGAGGGAGCGCCGCACTGTCGGAGGGGCAGTACTGAGGGAGCGCCGCACTGTCGGAGGGGCAGTACTGAGGGAGCGCCGCACTGTCGGAGGGGCGGTACTGAGGGAGTGCCGCACTGTCGGAGGGGCAGTACTGAGGGAGCGCCGCACTGTCGGAGGGGCAGTACTGAGGGAGCGCCGCACTGTCGGAGGGGGCAGTACTGAGGGACGCTGCACTGTCGGAGGGGCAGTACTGAGGGAGCGCCGCACTGTCGGAGGGACAGTACTGAGGGAGCGCCGCACTGTCGGAGGGGCAGTACTGAGGGAGCACCGCACTGTCGGAGGGGCAGTACTGAGGGAGCGCCGCACTGTCGGAGGGGCAGTACTGAGGGAGCGCCGCACTGTCGGAGGGGCAGTACTGAGGGAGCGCCGCACTGTCAGAGGGACAGTACTGAGGGAGCGCCGCACTGTCAGAGGGACAGTACTGAGGGAGCGCCGCACTGTCGGAGGGGCAGTACTGAGGGAGCGCCGCACTGTCAGAGGGACAGTACTGAGGGAGCGCCGCACTGTCAGAGGGGCAGTACTGAGGGAGCGCCACACTGTCAGAGGGACGGTACTGAGGGAGCGCCGCACTGTTGGAGGTGCCGTCTTTCGGATGAGACGTTAAACCGAGGCCCTGTCTGCCCCCTCAGGTGGATGTATAAATCCCATGGCCACTATTGGAAGAAGAGCAGGGGGAGTTCTCCCCGGTGTCCTTCAACCAACATCACTAAAAACAGATGATCTGGTCATTATCGCATTGCTCTTTGTGGGAGCTTGCTGTGCGCAAATTGGCTGCCGCGTTTCCCACATTACAGCAGCGACCACACTTCGGAAGTCTGGAAGACTCCCTTCTCTGCCTGATCGTTCCTGGGACATTTGGGATGAGGGTGACGGAATCTGTTTTGTTCCCTCTCTCTGTCTCACGGTGCACTCCATCAGCATGCAGGGCTTCCGCCGGATTCACCGGGGACTGCGCGGGGACGTCCGAGCCAGCATCTTCAACTGGGCAAAGGAAAGCTTGAAGCCCGCCCAGTGCCCGGGAAAGAGCGAGCGGCCGGAGATCGACGGAGCGTCTGGCGACGGCAGCGTGGGCGCCACGACGACCGACCTCCCAAGCGGTAGGAGATCTTGTGCTTAATCCGACTTAATCTCCGACTTCTACGAGCGTCTTTCCAGCTGAGCTTCCGACCCCCCCATCTCCTCTCCACCACTAAGACCACCTCTTTCCACCTCTTGAGGCTAAAGGGATCAAGGAATATGGGGAGAAAGCAGGGACAGGGTACTGAATTTGGATGATCAGCCATGATCTCATTGAATGGCGGAGCAGGCTCGAGGGGCCGAATGGCCGACTCCTGCTCCTATCTTCTCTGTTTCTATATAACATCGCCCGTCTCCATCCCCGCCTCAGCACATCCGCTGCTACAACTCTACAGGGCGCTGGTGAGACCGCACCTGGAGTACTGCGCACAGTTTTGGTCTCCTTATTTAAGGAAGGATATGCTGTACTTGGATTGGAGGCAGTTCAGAGACGCTTCACACGGTTAATTCCAGAGATGAGGGGTTTGACTTATGAGGAAAGGTCGAGCAGGTTGGGCCTATACTCATTGGAGTTTAGAAGAATGAGAGGTGATCTTATTGTAACATAGAAACATAGCAGATAGGAGCAGGAGTAGGCCATTCGGCCCCTCGAGCTTGCTCCGCCATTTAATGAGATCATGGCTGATCATCCAAACACAGTACCCTGTCCCTGCCTTCTCCCCATATCCCTTGATCCCTTTAGCCTGAAGAAATATATCTAACTCCTTCTTGAATATATTTAATGAATTGGCCTCCACTGCCTTCTGTGGTAGAGAATTCCACAGGTTCACCACTCTCTGGGTGAAGAAATTCCTCCTCATCTCTGTCCTAAATGACTTACCCTTTATCATTAGACTGTGACCCCTGGTTCTGGACATACAAGATACTGAGGGGGCTCGACAAGGTAGAGGCAGGGAGGATGTTTCCCCTCGTGGGGAAATCTAGAACTCGGGGGCACAGTTTTAGAATAAAGGGTCGCCCTTTTAGAACTGAGATGAGGAGGAATTTCTTCTCTCAGAGGGTCGTAAATCTGTGGAATTCTCTGCCCCAGGGAGCCGTGGAGGCTGGGTCATTAAATACATTTAAGGTGGAGATTGACAATTTTTTGCAAGATAAGGGACTGAAGAGCTATGGGGAGCGGACGGGGAAGTGGCTTTGAGCCCAAGATCAGCCATGATCTTATTGAATGGCGGAGCAGGCTCGAGGGGCCGAGTGGCCTATTCCTGCTCCTGTTTCTTATGTTCTTATGCTGAAACCCTCAGTCGTGCCCATTGTCACCTCCTGACTCCGACTAACCCAACGCTCTCCCGGCCGGACCTCTCACCTTCCACCCTCCGTAACAATCAGCTCATCTGAAACTCCCGTATCCTGACTCGCACCGAGTCCCATTCGCCCATCATCCCCCCTCTCTGCTCGCTGACCTACATTGGCTGCCAGTCCGGCACTGCCTTGGTTTTATTTAAATTCTCATCCGTGTTTGCAAATCTCTCCAAGGCCCTCGCAACCCCCCTCCCTATCTCCGCATCGTCCTCAATCCCCTACAACCCTCCCAGATCTCTGCACTCCGCCAGTTCTGGCTTGTAAGGAAGGATATACTTGCCGTAGAGGGAGTGCAGCGAAGGTTCACCAGACTGATTCCTGGGATGGCAGGACTGTCGTATGAGGAGAGATTGGGTCGACTAGGTCTGTATTCACTCGAGTTTAGAAGAATGAGAGGGGATCTCATTGAAACGTATAAAATTCTGACAGGGCTAGACAGACTGGATGCAGGGAGGATGTTTCCTCTGGCTGGGGGGGGTCTAGAACGAGGGCTCACAGTCTCAGGATACGGGGTAGGACATTTAGGACTGAGATGAGGAGAAATGTCTTCACTCAGAGGGTGGTGAACCTGTGGAATTCTCTACCACAGAAAGCTGTGGAGACCAAGTCACTGAATATATTGAAGAAGGAGATCGATAGATTTCTAGACACAAAAGGCATCAGGGGGTATGGGGAGAGAGCGGGAATATGGTATTGAGATAGAGGATCAGCCATGATCATATTGAATGGCGGAGCAGGCTCGAGGGGCCGAATGGCCGACTCCTGCTCCTATTCTTCTATGTTTCTATGTAAAAAAACAATTTATGCAGCGAGTTGTTGTGATCTGGAATGCGCTGCCTGAAAGGGCGGTGGAAGCAGATTCAATAGTAACTTTCAAAAGAGAATTGGATAAATACTTGAAGGGGAAAATTCACAGGGCTATGGGGAAAGAGCCGGGGGGAGTGGGACTAATTGGAGATCTCGTTCAAAGAGCCGGCACAGGCACGATGGGCCGAATGGCCTCCTCCCTGTGCTGCAAGACCAGAACTAGGGGCTGTCAATAGAAGATAGTCACTAATAAATCCAATGGGGAATTCAGGAGAAACTTCTTTACCCAGAGAGTGGTGAGAATGTGGAACTCGCTACCACAGGGAGTGGTTGAGGCAAATAGTATCGATGCATTTTATTTATTCGTTCATGGGATGTGGGCGTCGCTGGCAAGGCCCAGCATTTATTGCCCATCCCTAGTCGCCCCTTGAGGAGGTGGTGGTGAGCCGCCTTCTTGAACCGCTGCAGTCCGTGTGGTGAAGGTGCTCCCACAGTGCTGTTAGGGAGGGAGTTCCAGGATTTTGACCCAGCGACGATGAAGGAACGGCCGATATATTTCCAAGTCAGGATGGTGTGTGTGACTTGGAGGGGAACTTGGAGGTGGTGGTGTTCCCATGCGCCTGCTGCCCTTGTCCCTCTAGGTGGGAGGAGGTCGCGGGTTTGGGAGGTGCTGCCGAAGAAGCCTTGGTGAGTTGCTGCAGTGCATCTTGTAGATGGTACACTAAATATTCACCCGTTGCCTCTCCAGCTAACTGTGGGACTAACTGGATCAAAAACCAGACTCTGGCGATACTGGGCCTATTCCTCATTGATGCCCCTCCGAGGGACTTCAGCTATATTACCCCACAACAGGTAGGTCCTGGTGGATTTAAGCCTTCACGGTAAAGGGGGATTAAACAGTCAGAACACTTCCGCTCACCCCTGGGCCTTGCGTCCAGCTCTTCCCTCTGCCCCCTGCTCGGCATCAATGTGAAATGTCTTTAGTCCATTTCAGCCCAGTTCCCTGTATCTAACCCCATGCTGTACCTGCCCTGGGAGTGTTTGATGGGACAGTGTAGAGGGAGCTTTACTCTGTATCTAACCCGTGCTGTACCTGCCCTGGGAGTGTTTGATGGGACAGTGTAGAGGGAGCTTTACACTGTATCTAACCCGTGCTGTACCTGCCCTGGGAGTATTTGATGGGACAGTGTAGAGGGAGCTTTACTCTGTATCTAACCCGTGCTGTACCTGCCCTGGGAGTGTTTGATGGGGACAGTGTAGAGGGCGCTTTACTCTGTATCTAACCCCGTGCTGTACCTGCCCTGGGAGCGTTTGATGGGACAGTGTCGAGGGAGCTTTACTCTGTATCTAACCCGTGCTGTACCTGCACTGGGAGTGTTTGATGGGGACAGTGTAGAGGGCGCTTTACTCTGTATCTAACCCCGTGCTGTACCTGCCCTGGGAGCGTTTGATGGGACAGTGTAGAGGGAGCTTTACTCTGTATCTAACCTGTGCTGTACCTGCCCTGGGAGTGTTTGATGGGGACAGTGTAGAGGGCGCTTTACTCTGTATCTAACCCATGCTGTACCTGCCCTGGGAGTGTTTGATGGGGACAGTGTAGAGGGAGCTTTACTCTGTATCTAACCCGTGCTGTACCTGCCCTGGGAGTGTTTGATGGGGACAGTTATCTATTCCTAGCGCTAACATCCCTCATTGTGATGAAACCCACTAGTGTAGAAAGTAGAGATTCTGTTGTAATATTGAAAGGAGCTTTCTGAGTGTGACTGCCTCTGAGGTTTCTGCTCTCCCTTGTGTGTCCCACGGACGCTCCCTGTGCTTCGTTTACATCCCAGTTTCCCTCTGGCACATTTCGTGTTGGGGAACGCCACTGTTTAGCAGCAAGGTGAACCGTTGCCTTCTTCTCTTTCCCCCCTTCTCAGGTCTGCCGGCTCTTCAACGATTCGGGCTTCGCCGAGGGCCCAGCCGGCGGGTTTGACATCGGGCCCTCGCGGGGGAAGCTCCTCCTCTCCATGCTGGTGGGCCACTGCGTCGATCCCGCCCGGCTGGCGGACATCCTGCGGTAAGCCGCCTCGTGGGTTTGGCGGGGGTCTGCGGGGGTGTTGTGGGTCGGGGGCAGCGAGCCTCCGGGGGGGCGCCGTCGCGCTCGCGTTTCTCCTGTCCTCGCTCGGTGCGGGGGGGGGCCGCTACCCCTGGAGCCTGGGCATCACTGGGCTAGGGAGATGCCCCCTCCTGACTGGCGGCTCCCCCCCGACTCCAACCCCACCTCGCTGGAAGTTTCGTGTGTGTGTGTGGGGTCAGCTAAGGGCACGAGTGAGCTGGATTGTGACAGCCTCCACGGTTGAATAGCCTCGCTGTTTAGGCTCAGGCAATTTGAAAGACTCGACTTCCTCCCGCGCCTTTCACTACCTCAGGACGTCCCAAAGCACTTTACACCCAATGAAGTACTTTTTTTGAAGTGTGGTCACTGTTGTAATGTAGGAAACGCGGCAGCCAATTGGCACACAGCAAGCTCCCACAAACAGCAATGTGATAATGACCTTTTTTTTTTCATTGATGTTGGTTGAGAGATTAATATTGGCCCCAGGACACCGGGGAGAACTCCCCCTGCTCTTCTTCCAATAGTGGCCGTCGGATCTTTTACATCCACCTGAGAGGGCAGACAGGGCCTCGGTTTAACATCTCATCCAAAAGACGGCACCTCCAACAGTGCGGCGCTCCCTCAGTACTGCCCCTCCGACAGTGCGGCGCTCCCTCAGTACTGCCCCTCCGACAGTGCGGCGCTCCCTCAGTACTGCCCCTCCGACAGTGCGGCGCTCCCTCAGTACTGCCCCTCCGACAGTGCGGCGCTCCCTCAGTACCGCCCCTCCGACAGTGCGGCGCTCCCTCAGTACTGCCCCTCCGACCGTGCGGGGCTCCCTCAGTACTGCCCCTCCGACAGTGCAGCGCTCCCTCAGTACTGCCCCTCCGACAGTTCAGCGCTCCCTCAGTACTGCCCCTCTGACAGTGCGACGCTCCCTCAGTACCGCCCCTCCGACAGTGCGGCGCTCCCTCAGTACCGCCCTTCCGACAGTGCAGCGCTCCCTCAGTACCGCCCCTCCGACAGTGCGGTGCTCCCTCAGTACCGCCCCTCCGACAGTGCGGTGCTCCCTCAGTACTGCCCCTCCGACAGTGCGGCACTCCCTCAGTACCGCCCCTCCGACAGTGCGGCACTCCCTCAGTACCGCCCCTCCGACAGTGCGGTGCTCCCTCAGTACCGACCCTCCAACAGTGCGGCGCTCCCTCAGTACCGCCCCTCCGACAGTGCGGTGCTCCCTCAGTACCGCCCCTCCGACAGTGCGGCGCTCCCTCAGTACCGCCCCTCCGACAGTGCGGTGCTCCCTCAGTACCGCCCCTCCGACAGTGCGGCGCTCCCTCAGTACCGCCCCTCCGACAGTGCGGTGCTCCCTCAGTACCGCCCCTCCGACAGTGCGGCGCTCCCTCAGTACCGCCCCTCCGACAGTGCGGCGCTCCCTCAGTACCGCCCCTCCGACAGTGCGGCGCTCCCTCAGTACTGGCACTGGGAGTGTCGGCCTGGATTATGTGCTCGAATCTGTGGAGTGGGGCTCGAACCCACGACCTTCTGACTTGGAGGTGAGAGAGACCCACTGGGTATAAATGCAGCCCGATGGCGAGTGAGGGACTCGCCAAGTATTTACTCACGTTAATGGTTGACACGATGCAGGAGGCAGGGCCAAGTGATAATCAACCCCGGAAACACCCACGGGATTGGGCCGAGATTGGGTTTTGAGCTGTGATCCTGATTCCTTGTGTTTCAGCCTGGGAGTGTTGGCCTGTTTTTACGACGACATTGCATCCCTCGGCAACGGCAGCGCGGCGCCGCTTTTCAACCTCCTGAAGTCCTGTGGGAACGAGGAAGCACGCAAGGTGAAATTAAAAAAAAACACAAAAAAACCCCCCGGGTTGTCAGAGCAAAGGCTTATAGGAAAGAACAAACTCGCGTTTATATAACGTCTCGGAGCATCCCAGACTGCTACAGAGCCAGTTTTTGAAGTGTTGTTCACCACCTCAGGACGTCCCAAAGCGCTTTACAGCCAATGAAGTACTTTTTTTGAAGTGTGGTCACTGTTGTAATGTGGGAAATGCGGCAGCCAATTTGCGCACAGCAAGCTCCCACAAACAGCAATGTGATAATGACCGGATCATCTGTTTTAGTTATGTTGGTTGAGGGATAAATATTGGCTCCAGGACACCGGGGAGAACTCCCCGCTGCTCTTCTTCCAATAGTGGCCGTGGGATCTTTTACGTCCACCTGAGAGGGCAGACGGGGCCTCGGTTTAACATCTCATCCGAAAGACGGCATCTCAGACAGTGCGGCGCTCCCTCAGTACTGCCCCTCCGACAGTGCGGCGCTCCCTCAGTACTGCCCCTCCGACAGTGCGGCGCTCCCTCAGTACTGCCCCTCCGACAGTGCAGCCCTCCTTCAGTACTGCCCCTCCGACAGTGCGGCGCTCCCTCATTACCGCCCCTCCAACAGAGTGGTGCTCCCTCAGTACTGCCCCTCCGACAGTGCGGCTCTCCCTCAGTACTGCCGCCCCGACAGTGCGGCGCTCCCTCAGTACTGTCCCTCCGACAGTGCGGCGCTCCCTCAGTACTGCCCCTCCGACAGTGCGGCGCTCCCTCAGTACCGCCCCTCCGACAGTGCGGCGCTCCCTCAGTACCGCCCCTCCGACAGTGCGGCGCTCCCTCAGTGCTGCCCCTCCGACAGTGCGGCGCTCCCTCAGTACCGCCCCTCCGACAGTGCGGCGCTCCCTCAGTACTGCCCCTCCGACAGTGCGGCGCTCCCTCAGTACTGCCGCCCCGACAGTGCGGCGCTCCCTCAGTACTGTCCCTCCGACAGTGCGGCGCTCCCTCAGTACTGCCCCTCCGACAGTGCGGCGCTCCCTCAGTACCGCCCCTCCGACAGTGCGGCGCTCCCTCAGTACCGCCCCTCCGACAGTGCGGCGCTCCCTCAGTGCTGCCCCTCCGACAGTGCGGCGCTCCCTCAGTACCGCCCCTCCGACAGTGCGGCGCTCCCTCAGTGCTGCCCCTCCGACAGTGCGGCGCTCCCTCAGTACCGCCCCTCCGACAGTGCGGCGCTCCCTCAGTACTGCCCCTCCGACAGTGCGGCGCTCCCTCAGTACCGCCTCTCCGACAGTGCGGCGCTCCCTCAGTACTGCCCCTCCGACAGTGCGGCGCTCCCTCAGTGCTGCCCCTCCGACAGTGCGGCGCTCCCTCAGTACTGCCCCTCCGACAGTGCGGCGCTCCCTCAGTGCTGCCCCTCCGACAGTGCGGCGCTCCCTCAGTACTGCCCCTCCGACAGTGCGGCGCTCCCTCAGTGCTGCCCCTCCGACAGTGCGGCGCTCCCTCAGTACCGCCCCTCCGACAGTGCGGGGCTCCCTCAGTACTGCACTGGGAGCGTCGGCCTGGATTTTGTGCTCAAGTCTCTGGAGTGGGACTCGAACCCTCGACCTTCTAACTCAGAGGTGAGGGTGCTGCCCACTGAGCCACTGGCTGGTAGGTAACAATGGCAGCCAAATTGCGCACAGCAAGCTGCCACAAACGGTAACTACAGAAACAACTTGTATTTTTATAGTGCCTTTAACGTAGTAAAACGTTCACAGGAGCGATTATCAAACACCGAGCCACATACTACAGAGATATTAGGACAGGTGACCAAAAGCTGGGTCAAAGGGGTCGGTTTTAAGGAGCGTCTTAAAGGAGGGGAGAGAGGCGGAGAGGTTTAGGGAGGGAATTCCAGAGCTCGGGGCCCAGGCAGCTGAAGGCACGGCCGCCAATGGTGAAGCGATGGGAATCGGGGGATGCGCGAGAGGCCAGAATTGGAGGAGCGCAGAGATCTCGGAGGGTTGTGGAGCCGGAGGAGGTTACAGAGATAGGGAGGGGTGTAGGGGCTGGAGGAGGTTACAGAGATAGGGAGGGGTGTAGGGGCTGGAGGAGGTTACAGAGATGGGGAGGGGTGTAGGGGCTGGAGGAGGTGACAGAGATAGGGAGGGGTTTAGGGCCGGAGGAGGTTACAGAGATAGGGACGGGTGTAGGGGCTGGAGGAGGTTACAGAGATAGGGAGGGGTGTAGGGGCTGGAGGAGGTTACAGAGATAGGGAGGGGTGTAGGGGCTGGAGGAGGTTACAGTGATGGGGAGGGGTGTAGGGGCTGGAGGAGGTTACAGAGATAGGGAGGGGTGTAGGGGCTGGAGGAGGTTACAGTGATGGGGAGGGGTGTAGGGGCTGGAGGAGGTTACAGAGATAGGGAGGGGTGTAGGGGCTGGAGGAGGTTACAGAGATGGGGAGGGGTGTAGGGGCTGCAGGGGGTTACAGAGATGGGGAGGGGTGTAGGGCTGGAGGAGGTTACAGAGATGGGGAGGGGTGTAGGGGCTGGAGGGGGTTACAGAGATAGGGAGGGGTGTAGGGGCTGGAGGGGGTTACAGAGATAGGGAGGGGTGTAGGGGGCTGGAGGAGGTTACAGAGATAGGGAGGGGTGTAGGGGCTGGAGGAGGTTACAGAGATAGGGAGGGTGTATAGGGGCTGGAGCGGGTTAAAGAGATAGGGAGGGTTGTGGGGCTGGTGGAGGTCAGACCGGCGAGTAAGAGAGTGGCGGCTTGACTTGATGTGATGTTGTTGGGTTCCAGAACCTTGCGATGCTGGTCCAGGCGTTGACGATTGGGAAGCCCCTGGACAAAGAAATCCTCAGGGAGCTGGGGCCTGCAGCCTCGGCCCTCTCCAGCACCCAGCTCGCCAACATCAGCGACCAGGATGTCCGGGACAGCGTCTCCGAGCTGGGCCGATGGCCGGGCTGGACCGACGGTCAGTCCAGGCTACTGGTTGGGAAGTTCCTGAAGGCCGGAGGCCAGGTGAGTGGTGGAAGGTGTCCCGTGCGGACAGTCGGCCGTACACCGAGTGAACGGAAATCCGTGTTTATTGATCGCAATTCAAACCGCGGGCAGGGGGAGGGGGAAGGGGAGAAAGAAAGTCTTGCCTTTCACCACTTCAGGACGTCCCAAATCGCTTTAAAACCAATGAAGTACTTTTTTTGAAGCTGATTAGAGACTGATCAGGCTGGGGCTCTCTTCTCCAGAAAAGAGAAGGCTGAGGGGTGACCTGATCGAGGTCTTTAAGATTATGAAAGGGTTCGATAGGGTAGACGTAGAGAAGATGTTTCCACTTGTGGGGGAGACCAGAACTAGGGGCCCTCAATAGAAGACAGTCACTAATAAATCCAATAGGGAATTCAGGAGAAACGTCTTTCCCCAGAGAGTGGTGAGAATGTGGAACTCGCTACCACAGGGAGTGGTTGAGGCGAATAGTATCGATGCATTTAAGGGGAAGCTGGATAAACACATGAGGGAGAAAGGAATAGAAGGATATGGTGATAGGGTGAGATGGAGAGGGGTGGGAGGAGGCTGGTGTTGATGGGGTGAGATGAAGAGGGGTGGGAGGAGGCTGGTGTTGATGGGGTGAGATGAAGAGGGGTGGGAGGAGGCTGGTGTTGATGGGGTGAGATGAAGAGGGGTGGGAGGAGGCTGGTGTTGATGGGGTGAGATGAAGAGGGGTGGGAGGAGGCTGGTGTCGATGGGGTGAGATGAAGAGGGGTGGGAGGAGGCTGGTGTTGATGGGGTGAGATGAAGAGGGGTGGGAGGAGGCTGGTGTTGATGGGGTGAGATGAAGACGGGTGGGAGGAGGCTGGTGTTGATGGGGTGAGATGAAGAGGGGTGTGAGGAGGCTGGTGTTGATGGGGTGAGATGCAGAGGGGTGGGAGGAGGCTGGTGTTGATGGGGTGAGATGAAGAGGGGTGGGAGGAGGCTGGTGTGGATGGGGTGAGATGAAGAGGGGTGGGAGGAGGCTGGTGTTGATGGGGTGAGATGAAGAGGGGTGGGAGGAGGCTGGTGTTGATGGGGTGAGATGAAGAGGGGTGGGAGGAGGCTGGTGTTGATGGGGTGAAATGAAGAGGGGTGGGAGGAGGCTGGTGTTGATGGGGGAGATGAAGAGGGGTGGGAGGAGGCTGGTGTTGATGGGGTGAGATGAAGAGGGGTGGGAGGAGGCTGGTGTTGATGGGGTGAGATGAAGAGGGGTGGGAGGAGGCTGGTGTTGATGGGGTGAGATGAAGAGGGGTGGGAGGAGGCTGGTGTTGATGGGGTGAGATGAAGAGGGGTGGGAGGAGGCTGGTGTTGATGGGAGAGATGAAGAGGGGTGGCAGGAGGCTGGTGTTGATGGGGTGAGATGAAGAGGGGTGGGAGGAGGCTGGTGTTGATGGGGGGAGATGAAGAGGGGTGGGAGGTGTAGATATCAGCAAATAGTGATGGTATTTGCCTGTTTGATTATTTATGCCTTACCAGCATATTTGCCTGATTGATTATTTATGTCTGACCAGCAGAGGGCATGTGAGAGACAAGCAGTTTAGTTTTGGTTTCGTTTTAGATGGATCTCTAAGATGGTGTCTCCTGTAATGCTGTTAACAGAGTTGAACATACTTTAGATAAAAAGACATTCTCTTTCATGAATGTGTCGTCATTGAACCCACATAGAAATCAATACATGGTGTCAGAAGTGATTGAAAGAGATGAAGATGAAAAATCTGAAGTTAAATCAGCTCTCCACATATTAGCAAGCCAAAAGAGAACATCGTTACTTACCATTGGAGAATAGCTAACGAAGTGAAAAAATGGTAGGATTACACCCACCGGCGAAGCTTCAGTTGACAGGTAATGTGGCTGAAAGTTGGAGGAGATTCAAACAACATTTGGAGTGGTATTTAGCGGCAATCGGAGCTGACGAGAAAAGTGATAAAATGAAAGCGTCAGTGTTCTTACATGTCGTGGGTGATGAAGCGCTGGAGGTGTATAATAACTTCACATTCGCTGCTGATGGAGACAAAATGAAGTTGGATAAAATAACGGAACAGTTTCAGGCCCACTGCATACCTAAACGTAACGTGATGTTTGAGAGGCACAGATTTTTCACATGTGTACAGAAAACGGGTGAGACTATTGATCAGTATGTGACTGAACTGAGAAACCGAAGCAAAACGTGTGAATTTGGGGGACTGACAGACTCGCTGATAAAAGACAGACTGGTGTGTGGTATTCCAGATAATGGTCTAAGGGAAAGACTGCTAAGAGAGCAAGATCTAGACCTGGGAAAAGCCATAGCACTGTGTAGGGCTACAGAGACTGTGAAGTCGCAGGCAAAGGAGCTGTTCAGTGACAGTAGCTGCAACGTGGATGCAGTGAGAAAGAACGGACACAAACCGTTTAACAAAAAGAGCGCCAATGTGAAAAAAGAGGCGTGGCCAGCGAACAAAAATGAAAGGGGCAATCGAAAGTCATGTAGTCGATGCGGTACACAGCATCCACCAAAAAAGTGTCCAGCATATGGTAAAACATGCAATAGTTGCAACAAAAACAACCATTATGCCCGTTGCTGTAAGAACCAAGCGCAACAAAGCAAGGTCCATACAGTAGATGAAAGCGAGATAGAGGAGTTCTATGTAGATGTTGTGTCTGAAAACAAAAAAGAAAAAAGAGACTGGATGTTGACACTAAAAGTGAATGACATACACATTCCATTTAAATTGGATACTGGAGCACAAGTTAATGTGATATCAGAGACTGATTTTAAGAAAATTAGACCCAGACCAAAGATACATGGAATAAAAGTGAAAGTGACAGGATACTCAGGTACTGATATACCAGTGAAAGGAAGATGCATTGTCAAAGTGACACACAAGGACAGAGAGCTCATGCTAGCATTAATCGTGGTGCCAAAGGATGTGCAGGCCATACTAGGTTTAATAGCCTGTGAGAGACTGAACCTGGTAAAGAGAGTCCTCGTTGTGGAAAGCGAAGGAGAGACAGTCTATGATGAACTCATGAAAGAGTACAACGACCTATTTCAGGGTCTAGGCTGCCTTCCAGGAGAACACACGATCAGAGTAGATAAAAGTATACCAACGGTCATACATCCATGCAGAAAAGTTCCGTTTGCTCTTCAAAAGCAACTGAAGGCAGAGTTGGACAGGATGGAAAGCCTGAACGTGATTCGGAAGATAGATGAGCCAACTGAGTGGGTGAGTTCCCTCGTCGTTGTGGACAAAAAGAATGGAAAGCTCAGAATTTGCCTGGATCCAAGAGATCTAAACAGAGCAATAAAGAGAGAGCACTTCAAGCTTCCTACACGTGAGGAAATCATGTCACAGTTTGCAAATGCAAAGTATTTCAGCAAGTTAGATGCATCATCAGGATTTTGGCAGATGAAGCTGGATGAGGCAAGTTCAAGACTGTGCACGTTCAACAGTCCATTTGGCAGATACAGATTCCTAAGGTTACCATTTGGCATTGCCTCAGCTCCTGAAGTGTATCACAAAACTATCCATATGATCTATGAGCACCTGGAAGGAGTTGATACATCAATGGATGACATCATAGTATGGGGAACCACAAGAACTGAGCATGACGAGAGACTGAAAAAAGTGCTGGAAGCAACAAGGAAAACAAACCTGAAGCTGAATAGAGAGAAATGCCAGCTCGGGGTGACAGAACTGACATTCGTGGGAGATATCCTTAGCAGTGAGGGCATCAGACCAGATCCCAGAAAGGTGTCCGCCATTGAGAATATGTCAAAGCCACAATGCAAAAAGGACGTGCAGAGGTTTAATGGAATGATCAACTACATGGGTAAATTCATATCCAACCTCTCAGAAAAGATGGCGCCACTGAGACGACTAACTGAAAAGAACATAGAATGGGAATGGAATCTTGAGCATGAGAAGTCATGGAGCGATCTAAAGAAACTGCTCACAGAGGAACCAGTTCTGAGGTTTTATGACCCAGCGAGACCCATCAAGATATCAGATGCATCACAGAGTGGGCTCGGTGCCGTTCTTCTGCAAAAATATGACTACTGGCAACCTATTGCATATGCATCGCGCTCAATGACAGACGCGGAGACGCGATATGCTCAATTAGAAAAGGAGCTGCTCAGCATCACATACGCCTGTGAAAGATTTCACCAGTTTGTGGCAGGACAAGCAATCAGTGTAGAGACTGACCATAAGCCCTTGATTGCATTGTTCCAAAAGCCACTAAATAGCTGTCTGCTTAGAATACAAAGAATGATGATCAGGCTGCAACGCTATACACTGAATGTTGCGTACACACCGGGTAAGCTGATGTATACAGCAGACACGTTGTCCAGAGCTGTTGACCCAAGTGAGCCCGCAAACACCAAAATGGATGAAAAAGTGAACGCCTACGTGGACATGATCACAAGTGCACTGCCCATAGCAGATGCAAAAATGGAGCTCATAAAGACTGAGACAAACAAAGATGAAACAATGAGATGACTGAGGAAAAGCATCTTGGATGGATGGCCCAACATGAAGCAAGACTGCTCACCTGACATGGCAGAGTACTGGAACTGCAGGGCGGAACTATCAGTGGTCGAAGACATCATCTGCAAAGGAAGTAAAATAGTTATCCCAAAGAGTCTGAGAAAAGAGATGCTAAAAAGGATACATGGAGGACATCTGGGAATCGAAAAGTGTAAGAAAAGAGCACGAGAGGTGATGTACTGGCCACGAATCAACCAAGATGTGACAAATGAGGTGTCAAACTGCACAATATGCCTGAAATATCGAGCAAGCAATCCGGTAGAACCACTAAAGCCACACCCAGCGCCAGACAGACCTTACCAGAAGGTAGGCGCTGACCTATTCGTATGTCAAGGGAAGGACTATCTTGTAGTCACAGACTATTACTCCCTGTATCCAGAGGTTTGTAGACTGTACACCACCCTGCAGATGCTGTGATAACATGTATGAAAGCCATATTCTCCAGACATGGCGTGGCAAGCGAGGTCTTCACAGACAACGGACCCCAGTTTTACAATGCAAGTTTCCGACACTTTGCCAAAGAGTGGGACTTTGTCCACACAGCGTCAAGTCCTCACTTTCCACAGTCCAATGGACTAGTGGTAAAATCGGTCCAGACAGTGAAAAGACTGATGTACAAGGCAAAAGACAGTGGAACTGACTTCTACCAGAGCATGCTTGTATACCGCACAACGCCGCTCGAGTGTGGTATGTCACCAGCCCAACTCCTTATGGGACGTCTGCTAAGGTCAAACCTGCCCATCCCGGAGAACCTCCTGAAAACAAAAGAGGGGGAGAAAGTGAGGAAGTTCAAAGAACAACAGAAAGAAAAGCAAAAGTACTACTATGACAGAGGAACACAAAACCTACCTGAACTCCACACTGGTGACCAAGTAAGGTTCAAAGACAAAACAAACATATGGACTCAGAAGGGAACTGTCCTGAGTGAAGTTCAACCAAGATCATACACCATTCAGACAGATGAGGGTGCTGTTCTGAGAAGAAATCGTCGAGATCTTCTCATGGGACCAGCCACAGCAAGTCAAAAGACTGATACTGTTGAACAACCTGATCACACAGCAGGTCAAAAGACTGATACTGTTGAACAACCTGATCACACAGCTGAGAAATCATCATCTGAGGCAACAACTCAGATTCAAGGACAATCAATCAGAAAATCCTCAAGACGCGTGAAGCCTCCTGAGAGACTCATTGAGCAAATTTAAGGACTCTTGTTATAGAACGAAGTAATGTTATCTTATTCTTTCTTCAAGTTCTAGTGTATTTACATATTTCATGTGAACACACAAAACAAGGTTAAAAAACCTTGATAATGATAATGTTAGTTCATTAAGTGTTACAGTTATAATGCAGAGTAATACAAAGAAAACATGTTGTTAGATAAAAGTAAAATACTTTTGTTTTAAGAAAGGGAGATGTAATGATATCAGCAAATAGTGATGGTATTTGCCTGTTTGATTATTTATGCCTTACCAGCATATTTGCCTGATTGATTATTTATGCCTGACCAGCAGAGGGCATGTGAGAGACAAGCAGTTTAGTTTTGGTTTCGTTTTAGATGGATCTCGAAGATGGTGTCTCCTGTAATGCTGTTAACAGAGTTGAACATACTTTAGATAAAAAGACATTCTCTTTCATGAATGTGTCGTCATTGAACCCACATACAAATCAATACAGGAGGAGGCTGGTGTTGATGGGGTGAGATGAAGAGGGGTGGGAGGAGGCTGGTGTTGATGGGGTGAGATGAACAGGGGTGGGAGGAGGCTGGTGTTGATGGGGTGAGATGAAGAGGGGTGGGAGGAGGCTGGTGTTGATGGGGGGAGATGAAGAGGGGTGGGAGGAGGCTGGTGTTGATGGGGTGAGATGAAGAGGGGCGGGAGGAGGCTGGTGTTGATGGGGTGAGATGAAGAGGGGTGGGAGGAGGCTGGTGTTGATGGGGTGAGATGAAGAGGGGTGGGAGGAGGCTGGTGTTGATGGGGTGAGATGAAGAGGGGTGGGAGGAGGCTGGTGTTGATGGGGTGAGATGAAGAGGGGTGAGTGGAGGCTGGTGTTGATGGGGTGAGATGAAGAGGGGTGGGAGGAGGCTGGTGTTGATGGGGGGAGATGAAGAGGGGTGAGAGGAGGCTGGTGTTGATGGGGTGAGATGAAGAGGGGTGGGTGGAGGCTGGTGTTGATGGGGTGAGATGAAGAGGGGTGGGAGGAGGCTGGTGTTGATGGGGTGAGATGAAGAGGGGTGGGAGGAGGCTGGTGTTGATGGCGTGAGATGAAGAGGGGTGGGAGGAGGCTGGTATTGATAGGGTGAGATGGAGAGGGGTGGGAGGAGGCTGGTGTTGATGGGGGGAGATGAAGAGGGGTGGGAGGAGGCTGGTGTTGATGGGGTGCGATGAAGAGGGGTGGGAGGAGGCTGGTGTTGATGGGGTGAGATGAAGAGGGGTGGGAGGAGGCTGGTGTTGATGGGGGGAGATGAAGAGGGGTGGGAGGAGGCTGGCGTTGATGGGGTGAGAGGTGGGAGGAGGCTGGTGTTGATGGGGTGAGATGAAGAGGGGTGGGAGGAGGCTGGTATTGATAGGGTGAGATGGAGAGGGGTGGGAGGAGGCTGGTGTTGATGGGGGGAGATGAAGAGGGGTGGGAGGAGGCTGGGGTTGATGGGGTGAGATGAAGAGGGGTGGGAGGAGGCTGGTGTTGATGGGGTGAGATGAAGCGGGGTGGGAGGAGGCTGGTGTTGATGGGAGGAGTTGAAGAGGGGTGGGAGGAGGCTGGTGTGGATGGGGTGAGATGAAGAGGGGTGGGAGGAGGCTGGTGTGGATGGGGTGAGATGAAGAAGGGTGGGAGGAGGCTGGTGTTGATGGGGTGAGATGAAGAGGGGTGGGAGGAGGCTGGTGTTGATGGGGTGAGATGAAGAGGGGTGGGAGGAGGCTGGTGTTGATGGGGTGCGATGAAGAGGGGTGGGAGGAGGCTGGTGTTGATGGGGTGAGATGAAGAGGGGTGGGAGGAGGCTGGTGTTGATGGGGGGAGATGAAGAGGGGTGGGAGGAGGCTGGTGTTGATGGGGGGAGATGAAGAGGGGTGGGAGGAGGCTGGTGTGGGGAATAAACACCGGCACGTGCCAGTTGGGCCGAATGGCCTGTTTCTGTGCTGTACATTGTGTGTAATTGCATCCTTATCCCTTCATTTCTCCACTACTCCTTCTCTCCTACCTCTCCGACAGATCTCCTCCAGTTGGGATTTGATAAAGATGGGGAACCTGATCAAGGGGGTGCCCAGCAATGCACTCCGCAATCTGAGTGGGGAGCAGATCCTGCAGGCTCTCCAGACTGGTCTTCAGGAGCGGGCGAATGAGCTGTCAGCCTTTCAGAGAAAGACCATCGTGGATACGGTAAAGTTTATATCATTTAACCGCTACACTGTCCCGTCAAACACTCCCAGGGCAGGTACAGCACGGGTTAGATACAGAGTAAAGCTCCCTCTGCACTGTCCCATCAAACACTCCCAGGGCAGGTACAGCACGGGTTAGATACAGAGTAAAGCTCCCTCTACACTGTCCCATCAATCACTCCCAGGGCAGGTACAGCATGGGTTAGATACAGAGTAAAGCTCCCTCTACACTGTCCCACCAAACACTCCCAGGGCAGGTACAGCACGGGTTAGATACAGAGTAAAGCTCCCTCTACACTGTCCCATCAATCACTCCCAGGGCAGGTACAGCATGGGTTAGATACAGAGTAAAGCTCCCTCTACACTGTCCCATCAAACACTCCCAGGGCAGGTACAGCATGGGTTAGATACAGAGTAAACCCCCTTCTACACTGTCCCATCAAACACTCCTAGGTGCAGGTACAGCACGGGTTAGATACAGAGTAAAGCTCCCTCTACACTGTTCCGTCAAACACTCCCAGGGCAGGTACAGCACAGGTTAGATACAGAGTAAAGCTCCCTCTACACTGTCCCATCAAACACTCCCAAGGCAGGTACAGCATGGGTTAGATACAGAGTAAAGCTCCCGCTACACTGTCCCGTCAAATACTCCCAGGGCAGGTACAGCACGGGTTAGATACAGAGTAAAGCCCCTTCTACACTGTCCCATCAAACACTCCCAGGGCAGGTACAGCACGGGTTAGATACAGAGTTAAGCTCCCTCTACACTGTCCCATCAAACACTCCCAGGGCAGGTACAGCACGGGTTAGATACAGAGTAAAGCCCCTTCTACACTGTTCCGTCAAACACTCCCAGGGCAGGTACAGCATGGGTTAGATACATAGAAACAGAAACATACATAGAAAATAGGAGCAGGTGTAGGCCATTCGGCCCCTTGAGCCTTCTCCGCCATTCAATGCGATCATGGCTGATCATTCAATTTCAGTACCCGGTCCCTGCTTTATCCCCATACCCCTTGATCCCTTTAGCCTTGAGAAATATATCCAACTCCTTCTTGAATATATTTAATGAATTGGCCTCTACTGCCTTCTGTGGTAGAGAATTCCACAGGTTCACCACTCTCTGGGTGAAGAAATTCCTCCTCATCTGAGTCCTAAATGGCTTACCCCTTATCCTTAGACTGTGACCCCTGGTTCTGGACTCCCCGACCATGGGGAACATCCTTCCTGCATCTAGTCTGTCCAGTCTGTCAGAATTTTATAAGTTTCAATGAGATCCCCTCTCATTCTTCTAAACTCCAGCGAATACAAGCCTAATCATCCCAATCTCTCCTCATACGTCATTCCTGCCATCCCAGGTATCAGCCTGGTGAATCTTCGCTGAACTCCTTCCATGGCAAGAACATCCTTCCTCAGATAAGGCGACCAGAACTGCACACAATACTCAAGGTGTGTTCTCACCAAGGCCCTGTACAGCTGCAGCAAGACATCCTTGTTCCTGTATTCAAACTCTCTCGCTACGAAGGCCAACATACCATTTGCCTTCTTAACCGCCTGCTGCACCTGCATGCTTACCTTCAGCGACTGGTGCACAAGGACACCCAGGTCTCGTTGCACTCCCCCTTCTCCCAAACTATTGCCATTCAGATAATAATCTGCCTTCCTGTTTTTGCCACCAAAGTGGATAACCTCACATTTATCCACGTTAAATTGCATCTGCCATGCTTTTGCCCAATCACCCAACCTGTCCAAATCATCCTGGAGTTTCTCAGCATCCGCCTCACAGCACACACGCCCACCCAGCTTTGTGTCGTCTGCAAATTTGGAAATATTACATCTAATTCCCTTGTCTAGATCATTAATATATATTGTGAATAGCTGGGGTCCAAGGACCGATCCCTGCGGTACCCCACTAGTCACTGCCTGCCACTCGGAAAAAGACCCAGAGTAAAGCTCCCTCTACACTGTCCCATCAAACACTCCCAGGGCAGGTACAGCACAGGTTAGATACAGAGTAAAGCTCCCTCTACACTGTCCCATCAAACACTCCCGGGGCAGGTACAGCACGGGTTAGATACAGAGTAAAGCTCCCTCTACACTGTCCCATCAAACACTCCCAGGACAGGTACAGCACGGGTTAGATACAGAGTAAAGCTCCCTCTACACTGTCCCCATCAAACACTCCCAGGGCAGGTACAGCACGGGTTAGATACAACAACCTAGATTTATATAGCACCTTTAACGTAGTAAAACGTTCCAAGGCGCTTCACAGGAGCGTGAATAAGACAAAATTTGACACCGAGCCACATCAGGAGATATTGGGACAAGTGGCAGCACGGTGGCATAGTGGTTAGCACTGTTGCCTCACAGCACCAGGGACCCGGGTTCGAATCCGGCCTCGGGTGACTATCTGTGTGGAGTTTGCACATTCTCCCCGTGTTTGCGTGGGTTTCCTCCGGGTGCTCCGGTTTCCTCCCACAGTCCAAAGATGTGCGGGTTAGGTTGATTGGCTATGATAAAATCGACCCTTAGTGTTAGGGGGATTAAATACGTGGGGTTACGGGGATAGGGTGGGATATGTGTCGGTGCAGGCTTGATGGGCCGAAATGGCCTCTGTCTGCACTGTGGGGTTTCTGTGATTCTGTGTGAAGTGAACAAAAGCTGGGTCAAAGGGGGCGGTTTTAAGGAGCGTCTTAAAGGAGGAGAGAGAGGCGGAGAGGTTTAGGGAGGGAATTCCAGAGCTCGGGGCCCAGGCGGCTGAAGGCACGGCCGCCAATGGTGGAGCGATGGAAATCGGGGGATGCTCGAGAGGCCGGAATTGGAGGAGCACAGAGATCTTGGAGGGTTGTGGGGTTGGAGGAGGTTACAGAGATAGGGAGGGGGGATGCCATGGAAGGATTTGAAAACAAGGATGAGAGTTTTTACATTGAGCCATTGTCAGACGGTGAACCAATGTAGGTCAGGTTAACGTCTCATCTGAAAGATGGCAATCCGACAGTGCGGCGCTCCCTCAGTGGCTGCCCCTCCGACAGTGCGGTACTCCCTCAGTACTGCCCCTCCGACAGTGCTGCACTCCCTCAGTACTGCCCCTCCAACAGTGCGGCGCTCCCTCAGTACTGCCCCTCCGACAGTGCTGCACTCCCTCAGTACCGCCCCTCCGACAGTGCAGCGCTCCCTCAGTACTTCCCCTGCAACAGTGCAGCGCTCCCTCAGTACTTCCCCTGCAACAGTGCGGCGTTCCCTCAGTACTGCCCCTCCGACAGTGCGGCGCTCCCTCAGTACTGCCCCTCCAACAGTGCGGCGCTCCCTCAGTACTGCCCTTCCGACAGTGCTGCACTCCCTCAGTACTGCCCCTCCGACAGTGCGGCACTCCCTCAGCACTGCCCCTCCGACAGTGCTGCACTCCCTCAGTAATGCCCCTCCGAAAGTGCGGCGCTCCCTCAGTACTGCCCCTCCGACAGTGCAGCGCTCCCTCAGTACTTCCCCTGCAACAGTGCGGCGCTCCCTCAGTACTGCCCCCCCGACAGTGCGGCGCTCCCTCAGTACTGCCCCTCCGACAGTGCGGTGCTCCCTCAGTACTGCCCCTCCAACAGTGCGGCGCTCCCTCAGTACTGCTTCTCCGACAGTGCGGCGCTCCCTCAGTACAGCCCCTCCGACAATGCGGCGCTCCCTCAGTACCGCCCCTCCGACAGTGCGGCGCTCCCTCAGTACTACCCCTCCGACAGTGCGGCGCTCCCTCAGTACTGCCCCTCCGACAGTGCGATGCTCCCTCAGTACTGCCTCTCCGACAGTGCGGCGCTCCCTCAGTACCGCCCCTCCGACAGTGCGGCACTCCCTCAGTACTGCCCCTCCAACAGTGTGGCGCTCGCTCAGTACTGCCCTTCCGACAGTGCGGCGCTCCCTCAGTACCGCCCCTCCGACAGTGCGGCACTCCCTCAGTACTGCCCCTCCGACAGTGCGGCACTCCCTCAGTACTGCCCCTCCAACAGTGCGGCGCTCCCTCAGTACTGCCCTTCCGACAGTGTGGCGCTCCCTCAGTACCGCCCTTCCGACAGTGCGGCGCTCCCTCAGTACTGCCCCTCCGACAGTGCGGCGCTCCCTCAGTACGTCCCTGGGAGTGCCGGCCTGGATAATGCGCTGAGGTTTCTCTCGAGTGGGTCTCGTAACCAAGAGTGCTACATACTGCACCAGAGCTGACACAAGTCGGAGTCTTGATGTGACATGCTCACTGTCGGGGGTGC